>NC_052322.1:45137229-45212217 GCF_016432855.1 Salvelinus namaycush
GAACCAGGATAAGAACCAGGACCAGGATAAGGTTAGGACCAGAACCAGGATACGGTTAGGACCAGAACCAGGATAAGGTTAGGACCAGGATAAGGACCAGGACCAGGATAAGGTTAGGACCAGAACCAGGATACGGTTAGGACCAGAACCAGGATAAGGTTAGGACCAGGATAAGGACCAGGACCAGGATAAGGTTAGGACCAGGATAAGGACCAGGACCAGGATAAGGTTAGGACCAGGATAAGGACCAGGATAAGGACCAGGATAAGGTTAGGACCAGAACCAAGATAAGGTTAGGACCAGGATAAAGACCAGGACTAGGACAAGGACCAGGACCAGAACCAGGATAAGGTTAGGACCAGGATAAGGTTGGGATGTGCTGACCTCAGTGGTGCCTCAGACTAGAATGGGAAAGACCCCCAAATAACTAAACTCTGACAGAGTGCAGACACACCTCTTTTTGCCCCTTCCCCCTCTCTCTCTCTCTCTCTCTCTCTCTCTCTCTCTCTCTCTCTCTCTCTCTCTCTCTCTCTCTCTCTCTCTCTCTCTCTCTCTCTCTCTGTCTATCTAACAAGCTCAAATGTCCACACTACAGAAGCTCCCCATCGGCAGAAACAGCTTTAGACAGCAATCCTGATCGACTCAGTGCCGCAGGGACCAGGTGCTCGAAATTGGGGGTTGCATTTTATTAGTAAAGTGTGTGTGTGTGTGTGTGTGTGTGTGTGTGTGTGTGTGTGTGTGTGTGTGTGTGTGTGTGTGTGTGTGTGTGTGTGTGTGTGTGTGTGTGTGTGTGTGTGTGTGTGTGTGTGTTGTGATAAGCTTTGCCAAAGTTAAATATCAATTGTCAACAAATCTTAAATCTATTTGTCTTGTCTTCTATGCTTCAACAGAATGACAGAATGACCCTATCAGTAACCTTAACAAAATAGATTGTAATATTGCAAATATTAACATGTATCTTTGAAGGTATGATGGCTTTGGACACACACACACACACACACACACACACACACACACACACACACACACACACACACACACACACACACACACACACACACACACACACACACACACACACACACACACACACACACACACACACACTGAGGAGTGGGCTGCAGTACACATGGTGTTACTGAGGTCCACTTAGTGGCTGTGGTGATATGATGAGCAGGCCCTTTTGCTTTATTTAGTGAAGTGCTGGTTAACATGATTATGGTGAGTAACAGCCCTGTTTTCCTCTCTCAGCAATGCACCCTGGGAACTATTACACAAGTCCCCTGTGATCAACACTTTCCTTAGGATAGAGAGACACAGAGACAGAGACACATAGACAGAGAGTGAGAGAGACAGAGAGTGAGAGAGACAGAGAGTGAGAGAGACAGAGAGACATAAAGACAGAAAGACAGAGAAAGAGAGAGAGACAGAGACAGAGAGACAGAGAGACACAGAGAGAGAGAGAGACAGAGAGAGAGAGAGGGACAGAGAGAGAGAGAGACAGAGAGAGAGAGAGAGAGAGAGAGAGACGGAGAGAGAGAGAGAGAGACAGAAAGACAGAGAGACAGAGAGAGAGACAGAGAGACAGAGAGACAGAGAGAGAGAGAGACAGAGAGAGAGAGAGAGACAGAGAGACAGAGAGAGACAGAGAGAGAGAGAGAGAATCTTTGTGTGACCGATAGATTTGCATGTGAATATTTGTTCATATGTTCTTTTAGCTTTGAATAGAATGATTGATATTTACTTTACCTGAATCGGCCGTGTAAATAAGCAGTCGTACTATAGAGCTGCTTGACAGATCACCTGTCAATTTCCTATGGAGGTCAACAGAGATGCTAGGCATTCTTGATGCCTGTCGTTTTAATGGCTGATACTGTAGCCTACATAGCCAACTGTAATGAAAAGTCTACGATGTGTTAGGCTGAAACGAGTCTGCATCGTTGGCTTGTTTGTGCAACATAAAACCGGGTCAGTACTGACCCAGTGAGGTACTAGAACGGGGCCATTCAAAAAGGCTCTCGGGTGTTATCAGTAGGTCTATACATTATGTGACACGTTGGTAGATGCCTCTGCCATAGTTAAACTGGAATCAGTCAAGGTTTTGTCATTAATTAAGGTAAAAAGCAATCATGATATAGGCTTCTTTAACTTGGGTGGACGGCTTAGCAAGTATCACCCCTAAAATGGTGACAGGTATTTTAAAGCAATATAACTGAGCAATATAATGAAACGAATAATTTACAATACAGGCAAAATAATCTTGCTGCATTTTGTTCACTTTAACTCAATTGTATTCACAAGGTATATAATCTCATCAAAATCTATATTCAATATTACCTGATTCATTTATACCGCCTTATCTTTAAATTAATAATTCATCATAAAAGTTGCGTTATTGGCCTAGCCTGTTGTAGAAAAATGTGTCTATCTCCATGTTGTAAAATAACTGAACAGACAAACATCCAAGCTTGTATGAGGTCCCAATCACTTGAGAGACTAATGTTTGACAAGATTTAATTTCATGTAATTGCAAAGGGTTTGTATTGCAGTGAAGCAGCTGAAGACTGCAGTAGGCGCAGTGCAGGCGAGACTGATGGAACAAACGTGCACGTACCTTTCCCTTGGTGTGCGTTTCACTACCGCCCCCCTCTGGTGATCTTCTGAAGTACATGCAGTGCACGTACAGCCAGTGATTTACTACGGCTTATTGTTTTGATTCCATGACCTGTACTCATGAGCGTTCTGAGACGTTTTTTTTCCCCACGAGGTGGCAGTGGCACGCTTGCATGCCCAAGCAGGTATGGATGATTACGTTTTCACAGAGAAAAACATCTGTCTCAGGAGGTTGCATTAAGAGTTACTGCGTTAGGTAAATTGCAATAATTTACATTTAAACTGTGTTTTGGTATTGTTTTTAACATGGATGTGAATAGCATGAGTAAGAGGGTGTACAGTGACTGACGACTGCCCCAAAATGACCATAGTGGAGGTTTTCCTTTCAGCCTATGTGTTGTTTTCTGCTTTTTTTTGCCCATTTACTTTAAACAACATGTTGTGTATTCTAATCATTCTGTGTACTATAAACAACATGTTGTGTATTCTAATCATTCTGTGTACTATAAACAACATGTTGTGTATTCTAATCATTCTGTGTACTATAAACAACATGTTGTGTATTCTAATCATTCTGTGATCAGTAAGAAAATAAAATTGTTTGCTCATTTGTGCCCACTGTTTTTAGGGGTGTCAGAATGTTGTTCAGAGCGTCTATTTGATTATAGTTCTTACCTTTAACAAATACTCCACACTTACGTACTTACATTGTGTTTGTTTATATCTGTTAATTGCTGGACTTCATTCTCTGTAGCAGACTCAGAGAAAGTTTCAAACCTTTCAGATAAAACACCACTTTCCATGCTGAAACATAAAGAGGCTGTTTGAAGGCTGGTCTGTCTGTGAATATTATGGAATAACATTCAGAAATGTGTGTGTGGGTGCGGGTGTGTAAGTGCCTGTGATAAGAGAAGCCAGACGGTCAGCATAATTAGTCAGGTAACACTGGAGCAGGTGATATGTGTTGCATAAGATAAGCTAATGATTAGAGGGTGAATAAAACAAACACTAAATCCTGCCCAGCAGAGGACAATCCTTGATGTTCTATGTAACATGATCGCAGGGCAATTCGTATTATTCTATACGTAAATCTTTGACACTCCAATTAGTATGATATGTTACCTTGCGTTTGGTTAAATTATGAATTGGATAGCAGTCATACAGTATAATACAGATGTAGGATATTAATTTGAGCCAGTTTACTATGGCAGGGGAAACAATCCTGCAGCATCAGGAAATTATAATTATTATGTGGATTAAAATTAATGGACATTTGTGTAAGGGTTGATACATTTTATATTAGGGCAAATCAAATCTGAAATTTCAAATTGGAAATATTAAACTTTAGAAGCCTTTTTAAAACTCAAATACACTAGAAGTTGTCATTTCTTGCTTTGCAGGGAAATTATCAGCAACAAAAGAGTGCTCAAATTAAGATCCTACATCTGTGCGAATTAGAGTTCATACTGTATAGTATCATACATCTAACCCGGTTGTACAATAGCATACTAATTGGATGACATAACTTATCAAACATCTTGGAGGACGTATAGTATTGCACGTCTTTGTCTGAGACCAGATGGCTTGATGCACTTTAACAACAAAGGATAATTAAGGTGTCTGCGTGCTTCCCAAACGAAACAGTTCGGAAGACTTTGTGCATATATTAGGACGATATTTTCGGATGTTTTTGTTAGTTTTTTTTCGGATGTTCGGACACACAAAACATTTTCTGATGTTTTTGTTCGTTTTGGACTTCGGTGAGGTTTTTTTCGGATATACGGACACACAAAACATTTTCTTGAGGCAAGCGGAAATCGTTAGGGTTCCTTCAATAAAGTCTTTGTTGTCATTTAATGAGAGATGACCCGTTGTATTCGGCGCATGTGGCATTTTTTGATTTTTCTGCAGTTGGGACACATGCAGCAGTGTCTGTGATGGGGCAAGGGGGGGGGGGGGGGGGGGGGGTTGTCACTAGTTAACACAACCACAAGGTCATAAACCCTGCATATTTCTGCAACTGATCTTCTTTCAAACTGATTTTAAACCTAACCCTAACCTTAACCACAATGCTAACCCTTATGTGTAACCCCAACCTAAAAATTAAGACCGAAAAGCTATTTGTGTGTCTCATTGGTGTGGACATTGTTTCAACTCCTGATTGGCCCTTTAAAGTTGTCACAGAGTGCCACGGAGAGGACCCAGAGCAGAGACCCAGGGGTTTAGTGCATGGTTGGTCCTGGTCCGTTGTTGACGGGGGAAGTCAATAGACAGAGGAGGAATCTAGCTCTGTGGAGGTGGAGAGGGGCTGGCATGGAGAATGTCCTATGTGACACTTTCTCAGCAGCACCTCCATCCCATTCAAATGTATGTACTGCCATTGGTATGCCGAGGAGGTACCCGAGACACTAAAAAATACGAGGGAACCTCAGATCTGATACAGAAACAAGCTCACTGAAAGTGTTTGTTTTCACTAACTAACAAGGATGCAGGTAAACACTGAGAACCGTTACACTGAAGACCGATGGCGTGATGATCCCTGGAGAGAAACCACTGTGTGCAGTGTTCTGTTGTCATAGCGATTAGTGCAGTTCTACTTTTTTAATGAAAACCTCCTCAGACTTGCAGTTTTCCATCGAGCCACATTCTCCACAACCATTCTATATTACCCTGTTTCATGACTCAGGGGTTGGTCTGAGGAGCTAGACGGTGTTTTACGGAGGCCAAATGTGATATGTTTGACGCTGGCGAGTGTGTGTGTGTATGTGTGTGTGCGTGTGTATGTGTGTGTGCGTGCGTGTGTGTGTGCGTGTGTGTGTGCGTGTGTGTGTGCGTGTGTGTGTGCGTGTGTGTGTGTGTGTGTCAAGTCTGACTTTTTGAAGTGGAAATTTACAAACATTATAAGCATTTTTAAGCCTTGAATACACTATAAGTTTTGCAGGAAAATTCTCAGAAACAAAAAGTAAACAAATGTAGATCCTACATCTGTATAGACCTGAATGGTTGAGAGGTGTGGAACAGGTGGAAGGAATCTGAGTAAAGGGCTCGCCTGGTCATTCCAGACACCCTACAGCAGGCATGGTGTGTTGAGTGGCGTTTACTCAAGATAAGAGGACCAGTCTGGTATTAACGCCAGGTCTGAAAGCTGCCAGGTCTGGGAGCTGCCAGGTCTGAAAGCTGCCAGGTCTGAAAGCTGCCAGGTCTGGGAGCTGCCAGGTCTGAAAGCTGCCAGGTCTGGGAGCTGCCAGGTCTGAAAGCTGCCAGGTCTGGGAGCAGCCAGGTCTGAAAGCTGCCAGGTCTGGGAGCAGCCAGGTCTGAAAGCTGCCAGGTCTGAAAGCTGCCAGGTCTGAAAGCTGCCAGGTCTGGGAGCAGCCAGGTCTGAAAGCTGCCTGGTCTGATAGCTGCCAGGTCTGGGAGCAGCCAGGTCTGAAAGCTGCCAGGTCTGGGAGCTGCCAGGTCTGAAAGCTGCCAGGTCTGAAAGCTGCCAGGTCTGAAAGCTGCCAGGTCTGGGAGCTGCCAGGTCTGAAAGCTGCCAGGTCTGAAAGCTGCCAGGTCTGAAAGCTGCCAGGTCTGGGAGCTGCCAGGTCTGAAAGCTGCCAGGTCTGAAAGCTGCCAGGTCTGAAAGCTGCCAGGTCTGAAAGCTGCCAGGTCTGGGAGCTGCCAGGTCTGAAAGCTGCCAGGTCTGAAAGCTGCCAGGTCTGAAAGCTGCCAGGTCTGAAAGCACAGAGTGTTGTTCTCAGCACACTAGTCTCAATAGGTGTGGTAATATTATTTTAATTGTTTCAACGGGGGGGGGGGGGGGGGAGAAAGAGAAGAAAAGTTGAGTGGCATTTTCTGAGCATAAGTGGCCCGTCTGGTTTTGACACCAGAGCTGTGAGCTGTCAGGCTTGAGGAGGTGCCGTAACGCCAACCTAGATATTTCCGACAATATTAACGATTGTTAGTATATTTGCCATTAAATTAGATAAATCCATCTGTTTAAATGTTATATGTGGGTTGAGGGTTTGTATGTGGGTTGAACATTGCTCCTGGACTTACAGTACCAGTCAAAAATTTGCACACCTACTCATTCAAGGGGTTTTTCTTTATTTATACATTGTAGAATAATAGTGAAGACATCAAAACTATGAAATAACACATATGGAATCATGTAGTAACCAAAACAATTGTTAAACAAATCAAAATATATTTTTGATTTTAGATTCTTCAAGGTAGCCACACAGCCTTGCACACAGCTTTGCACACTTGGCATTCTCTCAACCAGCTTCACCTGTAATGCTTTTCCAACAGTCTTGAAGGAGTTTCCACATATTCTGAGCACTTGTTGGATGTTTTTCCTTCACTCTGCGGTCCAACTCATCCCAAACCATCTCAATTGGGTTGAGGTCAGGTGATTGTGGAGGCCAAGTCATCTGATGCAGCACTCCATCACTCTCCTTCTTGGTCATATAGCCCTTACACAGCCTGGAGGTGTGTTGCGTCATTTTCCTGTTGAAAAACAAATGATAGTCCCACTAAGCGCAAACCAGTTGGGATGGCGTATCGCTGCAGATTGCTGTGGTAGCCATGCTGGTTAAGTGATCCTTGAATTCTAAATAAATCGCTGACAGTGTCACCAGCAAAGCACACCCACACCATCATACCTCCTCCATGCTTCATGTTGGGAACCACACATGCGGAGATCAACTGTTCACCTACTCTGTGTCTCACAAAGACACTGCGGTTGGAACCAAAAATCAAAAAAATGGACTCATCAGGCCAAAGGACAGATTTCCACCTGTCTAATGTCCATTGCTTGTGTTTCTTGGCCAAAGCAAATCACTTCTTCTTAAAAGTTTACTTGTGGAATTTCTTTCCTTCTTAATGCGTTTGAGTCAATCAGTTGTGTTGTGACAAGGTAGGGGTGGTATACAGAAGATAGCCTTATTTAGTAAAAGACCAAGTCCATATTATGGCAAGAACAGCTCACATAATTAAAGAGAAACCACAGTCCAATATTACTTTAAGACATGAAGGTCAGTCAATCCAAAAAGACCTTTGAAAGTTTCTTCGAGTGCAGTCGCAAAAACCATAAAGTACTATGATGAAACTGGCTCTCATGAGGACCGTCACAGGAAAGGAAGACCCAGAGTTACCTCTGCTGCAGAGGATAAATTCATTAGAGTTACCAGCCTCAGAAATTGCAGCCCAAATAAATGCTTGACAGAGTTCAAGTAACAGACACTTCTCAACATCAACTCTTCAGAGGAGACTGCGTGAATCATGCCTTCATGGTGGAATTGCTGCAAAGAAACCACTACTAAAGGACCCTAATAATAACAAGGCATGCCTGTTAATTGAAATGCATTCCAGGTGACTACCTCATGAAGCTTTTTGACAGAATGCCAAGAGTGTGCAAAGCTGTCATCAAGACAAAGAGTGGCTACTTTGAAGAATCTAATATATAACATATATTTTGATCTGTTGAACACTTTTGGTTACTACATGATTCCATATGTGTTATTTCATAGTTTTGCTTTCTTCACTATTATTCCACAATGTAGAAAATAGTAAAAAATAATCACAACCCCTTGAATGAATAAGTGTGTCCAAACTTTTTACTGGTACTGTAGATGATGGACTTTTGACCTGTGATGCAAAGTACATCCACCTGAACAAATTCTGGAAACATTTTTTCTGGATTTTGTCCAGGTGAAGTATTAAGATTCTAGTGAGCTACAGAATACTGTATATGCAGTCCCTCTCGTAACCTAACTCTACACTCTCAGTAAAAAAGGGTTCTTTGAGGTTCTATATAGACCCTTTTGGTTCTTTTGGATGAGACAGAACCTTGAGAGTTCTATTCCTGCCCCCAGAATGTAATGTGGATTTTTTAGAAATGAACAGATAACAAAAGCTAACCCAATCACATCAAACTCTGAAATGACAGCTAACATTCCCTTTTAATTTGTTAGAGTTTTTTAATTTTTTCCCATTTCCATTTAAATCCATATTAATTATGCTGCTGCGTGATTTCACCTGGTCAGAGAAATTGATCTCTATGGCAGGGGGAAGATCGAATTCTGCAACATTTAATTTAGCAACATTGTTGCCGAGGTCTCAATGATGTTGCTCTTGCTGCTGGTGATTCCCTGATCCACCTCTACGCAGACGACACCATTCTGTATACTTCTGGTCCTTCCTTGGACACTGTGCTAACTAACCTCCAAACGAGCTTCAATGCCATACAACACTCCTTCCATGGCCTCCAACTGCTCTTAAACGCTAGTAAAACCAAATGCATGCTTTTCAACCGTTCACTGCCTGCACCCGCCTGCCCGTCTAGCATCACTACTCTGAACGGTTCTGACTTAGAATATGTGGACAACTACAAATACCTAGGTGTCTGGTTAGACTGTAAACTCTCCTTCCACACTCATATTAAACATCTCCAATCCAAAATCAAATCCAGAATCAGCTTTCTATTTCGCAACAAAGCCTCCTTCACTCACGCCGCCAAACTTACCCTAGTAAAACTGACTATCCTACCGATCCTCGACTTCGGCGATGTCATCTACAAAATAGCTTCCAATACTCTACTCAGCAAACTGGATGCAGTCTATCACAGTGCCATTCGTTTGGTTACCACATCACCTTATACCACCCACCACTGCGACCTGTATGCTCTAGTCGGCTGGCCCTCGCTACATATTCGTCGCCAGACCCACTGGCTCCAGGTCATCTATAAGTCTATGCTAGGTAAAGCTCCGCCTTATCTCAGTTCACTGGTCACGATAACAACACCCACCCGTAGCACACGTTCCAGCAGGTATAACTCAATGATCATTCCCAAAGCCAACACCTCATTTGGCCGCCTTTCCTTCCAGTTCTCTGCTGCCTGTGACTGGAACGAATTGCAAAAATCGCTGAAGTTGGAGACTTTCATTTTCCTCACCAACTTTAAACATCAGCTACCTGAGCAGCTGCAGCTGTACATAGTCCATCTGTAAATTGCCCACCCAATCTACCTACCTCATCCCCATACTGTTTTATTTTATTTACTATTTTGCTCTCTTGCACACCAGTATCTCTACTTGCACATCATCATCTGCTCATTTATCACTCCAGTGTTAATTTGCTAAATTGTAATTATTCGCTCCTATGGCCTATTTATAGCCTACCTCCTCATGCATTTTGCACACACTGTATATAGACTTTATTTTTTTCTACTGTGTCATTGACTTGTTTATTGTGTTATTGGCTTGTTTATTGTTTACTCCGTGTGTAACTCTGTGTTGTTGTCTGTGTCACACTGCTTTGCTTTATCTTGGCCAGGTCGCAGTTGTAAATGAGAACTTGTTCTCAACTGGCCTACCTGGTTAAATAAAGGTGAAATAAGAATAAAATAAAGAATGGCAAACAGCAAGGGTCAAATCTGTGTTGTTGCAAACTAAATGCTAGCTACAAGCAAGAAGAAATAATGTAAAAGCATACAGTCTTGGATTTTTTTTTAAATTAAGAAGGGGTTCCATACAGAACCTTTTGGTTAACTTTTTTTTGCTGCGATTGCGATCACAAAAAAACTGCCAATCCATTCCAGGATGAAGAGCAAGCGGTTGAACCAACTTGCAAGTAAACTACCAATAAGCGCGTTCTTTTTTTCAATGTATTAAGGTAAGAGCAGTTGATTATTTAATTCAAATATATGAACCCAAAGTCATATGATAAACTATAGGCTAGATGAATAAAGTTGAAATGTTATTAGAGTTTGAGCACTTTGCAAGCTAGCTACACAGAAAAAAACGAAGCTACTGTAATTCGCCACTTTGCAAGCTAGCTAGCTAGAAAAAACAAAGCTACTTTAATTCACCACTTTGCAAGCTAGCTAGACAGAAAAAACAAAGCTACTGTAATTCGCCACTTTGCAAGCTAGATAGACAGAAAAAATGAAGCTACTTTAATTCGCCACTTTGCAAGCTAGATAGACAGAAAAAAATGAAGCTACTTTAATTCGCCACTTTGCAAGCTAGCGAGACAGAAAAAACAAAGCTACTTTAATTCGCCACCTTGCAAGCTAGATAGACAGAAATAACAAAGCTACTTTAGTTCGCCACTTTGCAAGCTAGATAGACAGAAAAAACAGAGCTACTTTTAATTGCCACTTTGCAAGCTAGCTAGAGAGAAAAAAACGAAGCTACTTTAATTTGCCACTTTACAAGCTAGCCAGCTAACTCTTTCAAATAAACGTTATTTTTTATTATGGGATATATCAAATAGTGTTACAAACCCAGCCTGACATTGGCAATTAGCTGGTTGTTAATTTTATTTCAGTACTTCAGTGTGGTCAATTGAGTGGACAAGCCTATATGTTTCATGAAGCCATTAGAAGACTGTTGCTGACTGAGAGAAGGTATGTATAAATGATTTAGAATAATTATGAATAATAAGTCTTGGTGATTAATAGCCAAGTAAATCATTACATGACTTTTAACACACTATCAACATTTTGCTCAGTCTGGCAGTAACCCAGAACTATCTGAGGCAGAGGATCCCTCTTTCGGTTGCTGCTGACAGCAACTCCATGTAAGTTGTTCTTATACATCATAAATGCATAGAATTGTGTCTTCATTTTGGCAGATTAAGTCATGTGTAATTCTGAAGATTAACTCACACGTTTTTGCTCCACGTTTTTGTTCACTGTAACTAATGGACAAAGTATATTGTATTGTATTGTATTGTATTGTATTGTATTGTGTTGTATTGTATTGTGTTGTATTGTATTGTATTGTGTTGTATTGTATTGTATTGTATTGTATTGTATTGTGTTGTATTGTATTGTATTGTGTTGTATTGTATTGTATTGTATTGTGTTGTATTGTATTGTATTGTATTGTATTGTATTGTATTGTATTGTATTGTAAAGAAGTCAGCCAGAGTTGACGTGGGCCATCATTCAAGCAAAGAGATTCCTCCCTGACCACCAGCGCATATTTGCATATAATGACAATACATTCTAAAAACAATGCTGGTATTCTTTAGTCCATTATTTAATTGTTTATAAAATTATATTGTTAGCGCAAAATATTACTATTTAATAGTAGTAGCCATAATTCATAAATTGGACCATGCAGACTTCTGTATGGAAGCATTTTGGTTCAGTGAAGAACCTCTAGGGTTCTGATCAAAGAACCCTATAGTCCCAGTTGGTATTAGATAGAATGCTACCCTGTGGGGAAAACAACCTGTGGTTACCTAGGTTCCCCCATTTGGCTCAAAGCAACAACAGAAGCCCTTTTCAAACCTAATTTTCTTGTTGTCTGCTTGTTTTAGTCATTTTACAAAACTACATTAAAGAAAAGTACAACATGTTTAAAGATGACTTATATGGGTTTCATTCTCCAGAGTGTTCTAAAGAAATGTAATATTGTAGGGATTCCCTATTGCCCCTTTTCATGGGGGCGGTGGTTAGAGTGTTGGGCTAGTAACTGAAAAGTTGTTGGATCAAATCCCTGAGCTGACAAGGTAGAAATCTGTCGTTCTGCTCCTGAACAAGGCTGTTAACCCACTGTTCCTAGACCAGTTAACCCACTGTTCCTAGGCCAGTTAACCCACTGTTCCTAGGCCAGTTAACCCACTGTTCCTAGGCCAGTTAACCCACTGTTCCTAGGCCAGTTAACCCACTGTTCCTAGGCCAGTTAACCCACTGTTCCTAGGCCAGTTAACCCACTGTTCCTAGGCCAGTTAACCCACTGTTCCTAGGCCAGTTAACCCACTGTTCCTAGGCCAGTTAACCCACTGTTCCTAGACCAGTTAACCCACTGTTCCTAGACCAGTTAACCCACTGTTCCTAGGCCAGTTAACCCACTGTTCCTAGGCCAGTTAACCCACTGTTCCTAGGCCAGTTAACCCACTGTTCCTAGACCAGTTAACCCACTGTTCCTAGGCCAGTTAACCCACTGTTCCTAGGCCAGTTAACCCACTGTTCCTAGACCAGTTAACCCACTGTTCCTAGACCAGTTAACCCACTGTTCCTAGACCAGTTAACCCACTGTTCCTAGGCCAGTTAACCCACTGTTCCTAGGCCAGTTAACCCACTGTTCCTAGGCCAGTTAACCCACTGTTCCTAGGCCAGTTAACCCACTGTTCCTTGGCCAGTTAACCCACTGTTCCTAGGCCAGTTAACCCACTGTTCCTAGGCCAGTTAACCCACTGTTCCTAGACCAGTTAACCCACTGTTCCTAGACCAGTTAACCCACTGTTCCTAGGCCAGTTAACCCACTGTTCCTAGGCCAGTTAACCCACTGTTCCTAGACCAGTTAACCCACTGTTCCTAGACCAGTTAACCCACTGTTCCTAGGCCAGTTAACCCACTGTTCCTAGGCCAGTTAACCCACTGTTCCTAGACCAGTTAACCCACTGTTCCTAGACCAGTTAACCCACTGTTCCTAGGCCAGTTAACCCACTGTTCCTAGGCCAGTTAACCCACTGTTCCTAGGCCAGTTTACCCACTGTTCCCTGGTAGGTTGACATTGTAAATAAGAATTTGTTCTTAACTGACTTGCCTAGTTAAATAAAGGTTCAGTATTAAAAAATGACGGTGCAACCAGGAGTTAGTGAGTGGTAGCTGGATAGGACAAACAACTGGACTACAGCTACGAGGGGTGATTGAACTTACAAATGGACTATGCTAAACAAGTTAAATGTCTAACCTTTGATTAAATATTTTCCACACCCATAGCTACTTGGACTCTGGGTTCCCACTCTCCCACGCCGAATAGCCTGAAGCCACAGGGCTCTTCTTGCAGGCATTATTTCCCTATGTGGGACTGCTGCAATCCATAGGTCAGGATGTATTTCAAAGAGTGTACCCCAAACCTTATCTTTTTCAAGAGCCTTATTAGCCAAATAGCTTCAGAATATTTACTGTTGTCTAAACCAGGAGTTATTTAAACTTTTTCAGCTCGAGACCCAAATGAGAAATAGTCCGTCAAGCCGTGAACCAAATCGGCCTCCAACTATCCAAATGAAGAAGAAATAGTGTGTGATTATAGATGTAATATCATAACTCGCGACCCACCTCTCACATGCCCAGGGCCCACCTTGGCTCCCGACCCAAAGTTTAAGATGTTTAGAAACCCTGGTCTAAACATCTGATACATGTTGATCCTGTAGATCTGGGGCTTTACCTGCCAATGTAACTGTCACCTACTCAGGCCCTCTGTGACCTACCCAGGCCCTCTGTCACCTACTCAGGCCCTCTGTCACCTACGCAGGCTCTCTGTGATCTACTCAGGCCCTCTGTCACCTACTCAGGCCCTCTGTGACCTACTCAGGCCCTCTGTGACCTACTCAGGCCCTCTGTGACCTACTCAGGCCCTCTGTCACCTACTCAGGCCCTCTGTGACCTACTCAGGCCCTCTGTGACCTACTCAGGCCCTCTGTGACCTACTCAGGCCCTCTGTGACCTACGCAGGCTCTCTGTGATCTACTCAGGCCCTCTGTCACCTACTCAGGCCCTCTGTGACCTACTCAGGCCCTCTGTGACCTACTCAGGCCCTCTGTCACCTACTCAGGCCCTCTGTGACCTACTCAGGCCCTCTGTGACCTACTCAGGCCCTCTGTGACCTACGGAGGCTCTCTGTGATCTACTCAGGCCCTCTGTCACCTACTCAGGCCCTCTGTGACCTACTCAGGCCCTCTGTCACCTACTCAGGCCCTCTGTGACCGACTCAGGCCCTCTGTCACCTACTCAGGCCCTTTGTCACCTACTCAGGCCGTCTGTCACCTACTCAGGCCCTCTGTCACCTACTCAGGCCCTCTGTGACCTATTCAGGCCCTCTGTCACCTACTCAGGCCCTCTGTCACCTACTCAGGCCCTCTGTCACCTACTCAGGCCCTTTGTCACCTACTCAGGCCCTCTGTGACCGACTCAGGCCCTCTGTCACCTACTCAGGCCCTCTGTCACCTACTCAGGCCCTTTGTCACCTACTCAGGCCCTCTGTGACCGACTCAGGCCCTCTGTGACCGACTCAGGCCCTCTGTCACCTACTCAGGCCCTTTGTCACCTACTCAGGCCCTCTGTGACCTACTCATGCCCTCTGTCACCTACTCAGGCCCTCTGTGACCTACTCAGGCCCTCTGTGACCTATTCAGGCCCTCTGTCACCTACTCAGGCCCTCTGTCACCTACTCAGGCCCTCTGTCACCTACTCAGGCCATTTGTCACCTACTCAGGCCGTCTGTCACCTACTCAGGCCCTCTGTCACCTACTCAGAACCTTTGTCACCTACTCAGGCCCTTTGTCACCTACTCAGGCTACTCAGGCTCTCTGTCACCTACTCAGGCCCTCTGTCACCTACTCAGGCCCTTTGTCACCTACTCAGGCCCTTTGTCACTTACTCAGGCTACTCAGGCTCTCTGTCACCTACTCAGGCCCTCTGTCACCTACTCAGGCCCTTTGTCACCTACTCAGGCCCTTTGTCACCTCATCAGGCTACTTAGGCTCTCTGTCACCTACTCAGGCCCTCTGTCACCTACTCAGGCCCTTTGTCACCTACTCAGGCCCTTTGTCACCTACTCAGGCCCTCTGTGACCTACTCAGGCCCTTTGTCACCTACTCAGGCCCTTTGTCACCTACTCAGGCTACTCAGGCTCTCTGTGACCTACTCAGGCCCTCTGTGACCTACTCAGGCCCTCTGTGACCTACTCAGGCCCTCTGTGACCTACTCAGGCCCTCTGTGACCTACGCAGGCTCTCTGTGACCTACTCAGGCCCTCTGTGACCTACTCAGGCCCTCTGTGACCTACTCAGGCCCTCTGTCACCTACTCAGGCCCTCTGTGACCTACTCAGGCCCTCTGTGACCTACTCAGGCCCTCTGTGACCTACGCAGGCTCTCTGTGATCTACTCAGGCCCTCTGTCACCTACTCAGGCCCTCTGTGACCTACTCAGGCCCTCTGTCACCTACTCAGGCCCTCTGTGACCGACTCAGGCCCTCTGTCACCTACTCAGGCCCTTTGTCACCTACTCAGGCCGTCTGTCACCTACTCAGGCCCTCTGTCACCTACTCAGACCCTCTGTGACCTATTCAGGCCCTCTGTCACCTACTCAGGCCCTCTGTCACCTACTCAGGCCCTCTGTCACCTACTCAGGCCCTTTGTCACCTACTCAGGCCCTCTGTGACCTACTCAGGCCCTCTGTCACCTACTCAGGCCCTCTGTCACCTACTCAGGCCCTTTGTCACCTACTCAGGCCCTCTGTGACCGACTCAGGCCCTCTGTGACCGACTCAGGCCCTCTGTCACCTACTCAGGCCCTTTGTCACCTACTCAGGCCCTCTGTGACCTACTCAGGCCCTCTGTGACCTATTCAGGCCCTCTGTCACCTACTCAGGCCCTCTGTCACCTACTCAGGCCCTCTGTCACCTACTCAGGCCATTTGTCACCTACTCAGGCCGTCTGTCACCTACTCAGGCCCTCTGTCACCTACTCAGAACCTTTGTCACCTACTCAGGCCCTTTGTCACCTACTCAGGCTACTCAGGCTCTCTGTCACCTACTCAGGCCCTCTGTCACCTACTCAGGCCCTTTGTCACCTACTCAGGCCCTTTGTCACTTACTCAGGCTACTCAGGCTCTCTGTCACCTACTCAGGCCCTCTGTCACCTACTCAGGCCGTCTGTCACCTACTCAGGCCCTTTGTCACCTCATCAGGCTACTTAGGCTCTCTGTCACCTACTCAGGCCCTCTGTCACCTACTCAGGCCCTTTGTCACCTACTCAGGCCCTTTGTCACCTACTCAGGCCCTCTGTGACCTACTCAGGCCCTTTGTCACCTACTCAGGCCCTTTGTCACCTACTCAGGCTACTCAGGCTCTCTGTGACCTACTCAGGCCCTCTGTGACCTACTCAGGCCCTCTGTCACCTACTCAGGCCCTCTGTCACCTACTCAGGCCCTTTGTCACCTACTCAGGCCGTCTGTCACCTACTCAGGCCCTCTGTCACCTACTCAGGCCCTTTGTCACCTACTCAGGCCCTTTGTCACCTACTCAGGCTACTCAGGCTCTCTGTCACCTACTCAGGCCCTCTGTCACCTACTCAGGCCCTTTGTCACCTACTCAGGCCCTTTGTCACCTACTCAGGCCCTTTGTCACCTCCTCAGGCTACTTAGGCTCTCTGTCACCTACTCAGGCCCTCTGTCACCTACTCAGGCTCTCTGTGACCTACTCAGGCCCTCTGTCACCTACTCAGGCCCTCTGTCACCTACTCAGGCCCTCTATCACCTACTCAGGCCCTTTGTCACCTACTCAGGCCGTCTGTCACCTACTCAGGCCCTCTGTCACCTACTCAGGCTCTTTGTCACCTACTCAGGCCCTTTGTCACCTACTCAGGCTACTCAGGCTCTCTGTAACCTACTCAGGCTCTCTGTCACCTACTCAGGCCCTCTGTCACCTACTCAGGCCCTTTGTCACCTACTCAGGCCCTTTGTCACCTACTCAGGCCCTTTGTCACCTACTCAGGCTACTCAGGCTCTCTGTCACCTACTCAGGCCCTCTGTCACCTACTCAGGCTGTCTGTCACCTACTCAGGCCCTTTGTCACCTACTCAGGCCCCTTGTCACCTACTGATGCCCTTTGTCACCTACTCAGGCCCTTTGTCACCTACTCAGGCTCTTTGTCACCTACTCAGGCTACTCAGGCCCTCTGTAACCTGCTCAGGCCCTCTGTCATCTCTGTCATCTGTGTAAATTGGCTTTTTTATGGGACTGTGGTGATGATGTTTGAAAGGATAGAGAGCGGAGAAGAGAGGTAGGCCCAATACTAACAAGTTTTCACATAACACAAAACAGCCAAATGTTTTTCCGATTGGATTAATAAGAGTGGCCGTCTGCAACACAGGCTTGTGTTACAGGTGATGACCGTTTTGAGTTTTGTGTCTAGAGTTTTGAAAAATGACCACAATGTTCAAAACATTGCATTGTGCATTCATATCTTTAACGAAACCTTGCACTTGCAGAACCATTGGTTCAAATAACTAATTTATCATGAAATACCATAGGAACATTAATTTAGATCACCCACACACAAGATACCGATAGTTTCCCTGTGTAGTTGTTCGTACAATCATTAAATATTGTAGTACAAAATATGTGACACATGTTTCATTTTGCTACTACACGTAAATACACCACTGTAAAAGGACTAGTAGAGAGAATACTACAGACACAGTGGAATCATTGAACAAAATATGAAATGTATTGATGAAATGCAATAAAATCACAAAATAGGTTTCTTTGAATCAAAGCAAAAATAATTAGCTACAAAAAATGAAAAAAACTACAGTAAAACATCAACTGTGGTGTTGCTCACCTGGCTTACTGTAAAACATCAACTGTGGTGTTGCTCACCTGGCTTACTGTAAAAACATCAACTGTGGTGTTGCTCACCTGGCTTACTGTAAAAACCAAAACAAAGGGATGATTACTGTACTTCTATATTTCCATCAAACCTGTCTTGTGGATTTGGCCACAGGTTCTCATCCACATCACAATGGATGTTTTCATTAGCCAAACATCTTGGGAAGAAGCTTCTGGCATGGCGAATCCAGGCCTGACACTGGTCTGCCGGGAAGTCATTGCAGGCATCATCCATGGTCTGGAGAAGGGCGGCTTGTTCGTGAGGGCGCCTACAATATACCTCAATTGGGTTCCTCAATTGGGTTTTAGGAAAGGAGAGTATGGGGGTAAGTACAGGGTGGTAAATTGTGGTTGGGCCTGAAACCATGCTTGCACCATTTGAGCATGGTGGAACCTGACATTATCCCACACAATGACATAGGTCATGCCATCTGCTCTACAGACCTAATTTAGCTCATCAAGGAAGGTTACATTCGAACAGCGAATCATGTGGCTGCCTGCAACTCAATATATAGAGTATATAGAGTAGAGAGCTTTAGATGTTGTTCAACCAAACATTAGAACGGGCAAGATGCGTAATTTAAGCAACTTTGACCGTGGTATGATTGTTGATGCCACACATGGTGATTCCAGCATCTCAGAAACAGCTGCCCTCCTGGGATATTTACGCACTACAGTCTCTAGAGTTTACAGAGAATGGTGCGTTAAACAAAACACATTCAGTGAGTAGCAGTTCTGTGGGCAAAAACACCTTGTTAATGAGAGAGGTCAGAGGAGAATGTCCAGACTCATTCAAGCTAACAGAAAGGCCACAAATGCTCAAATTACAGCTGTTTAAAACAGTGGTGTGCAGAATGGCATCTCTTAACGTACAACACCGTGAATAATTCAGGCTGTTGTGGAGGCAAAAGGGGGTCCAACCCAGTACTAGATAGGTGTACCTAATAAAGTGGCCGGTGTACAGTAATGTCAAATCTGAAAACATGGTCTGGAAAAGTGGTACATGGGACCACAGAAACAGTGTCTGATAAAGAATGATGATGAAATATTACATCCATAGATAATGTAGTCCAATTGGTTCATGTTCCACGGTAATTGGTGTCAATGGATCTCATTACCCTGAAACTTTCATGATCTAAACATGGAATATTGTTAGTCAGTTTCCATAATAAAACTATGCATTAGGAGTAACGCAACAGTTACTTATCATTTTGAGCAGTTGAATCAATTGATAATTAGATCATGGTAATGAAATGAATAGACAGTCATTTCAGATGTAATGTGTGAATTTCATTCTGAAATGGTAATACTTTGATGTTAAGTTGTGTCATTTTGAACAGGTGATTTTAGTTCAATGAACAAATGATCTTATATGTGTATTGTATCCAAGCAATTGGAAAAAGTGTTAGAGTTTTGAAAAATTTGCATTTTAATCATCGGTTGTGAGTTTTGTGTCTAGAGTTTTGAAAAATGACATCAAGGTTCCAAAATTAGTGCCAAAGTGATTGTAAAAAAACTGTATGTCAATAAGACCATGATGTTGTGTTGAAATGTAACGTTTAAGCCAACGAGACCATGACCATGATAATTGGGTAAAGAAGTGTGTGCGTGCGTGTGTGTGTGTGTGTGTGCGTGCGTGTGCGTGCGCGTGAGTGCGTGCGCGTGAGTGCGTGTGTGTGTGCGTGCGTGTGTGTGTGTGTGCGTGCGTGTGTGCGTGCGTGCGTGTGTGCGTGTGTGCGGGTGCGCGTGTGCGTGAGTGCGTGCGCGTGAGTGCGTGTGCGTGTGGAGCCCTGCTGAGCCCCAGTACTGCAGTAGAGATAGGGAATGACAGTGTGAAATGAAAAACACACAGATAGGGAAGTGGCAGACCAGCAGACAGGAGCCAGCCTCTCTGTATGCTGTAGATTAGGCTGACTCCTACACCACATTCCCCAGGATGACCAGCCCAGACCCTGCCGTCCTGGCTTCACTGTTCCCCCCAAGACTATGAGAGCCAGGCACAGAGGGAGACGCACGGACAGACAACCATACAACAATCACATAACACAGAAACCATGTTCGGACAGCCACAGCCACATTAATACCACACAGAATCGGACATGAGTAAATATTATTGCACAAAACTAGCATCTGGAGAAATGGTCAGTGGGTGTACTGAATGATGCTCACAGCCACACACACACACACACACACACACACACACACACACACACACACACACACACACACACACACACACACACACACACACACGCACACGCACACATACGTACACACACACACACACACACACACACACACACACACACACACACACACACACACACACACACACACACACACACACACACACACACACACACACACACACACATACACTCCAAAGGGACCTCCCTAGCCCTCAGATGCTGCAGATGTCTTGGTGTCTCTCCAATTGACTATACTGTACTAATCCGTCCATTCATAGACAATAAATACCTCTGGAAATTCCTGAGCTCTCTCTAGGGTAATATAAAAGATGAAGATAAACCCTGAAATTCCATTCAAGGCGAAAGAATGTACGCCACAAATGACAGTGGCAACAAATTTGTAGATGATCAAAGTTGAAAGGCATTAATCAAAAGACCATTTCTCCATGGTGTATAGAGAAACGGAACATTATTAAAATGGACATAAATAACAAATACCTGCTTAAGGATAACCAGAGACTGACCTGGGAACGGGGTAACCAGAGACTGACCAGGGACGGGGTAACCAAAGACTGACCAGGGACGGGATAACCAGAGACTGACAGGGTAACCAGCGACTGACCAGGGACAGAGTAACCAGAGACTGACAGGGGACGGGGTCACCAGAGACTGACTGGGGACGGGGTAACCAAAGACTGACCAGGGACGGGGTAACCAGAGGCTGACCGGGAACGGGGTAACCAGAGACTCACAGAGTAACCAGAGACTGACCGGGGACAGAGTAACCAGAGACTGACCGGGGACAGAGTAACCAGAGACTGACCGGGAAACCAGAGACTGATTCTGGATGGGGTAACCAGAGACTGACCAGGGACGGGGTAACCAGAGACTGAACAGGGACGGGGTAACCAGAGACTGACCAGGGACGGGGTAACCAGAGACTGACTGGGGACGGGGTAACCAGAGACTGACCGGGTAACCAGAGACTGACCGGGAACGGGGTAACCAGCGACTGACCAGGGACGGGGTAACCAGAGACTGACCGGGGACGGGGAAACCAGAGACTGACCAGGGACGGGGTAACCAGAGACTGACTGGGGACGGGGTAACCAGAGACTGACCAGAGACAGGGAAACCAGAGACTGACAGGGTAACCAGCGACTGACCAGGGACAGAGTAACCAGAGACTGACAGGGGACGGGGTCACCAGAGACTGACTGGGGACGGGGTAACCAGCGACTGACCAGGGACAGGGTAACCGGAGACTGACAGGGTAACCAGAGACTGACCGGGTAACCAGAGACTGATCAGGGACAGGGTAACCAGAGACTGATTCGGGGACGGGGTAACCAGAGACTGACCGGGGACGGGGTAACCAGAGACTGACTGGGAACGGGGTAGCCAGAGACTGGCCATGGACGGGGTAACCAGAGACTGACCAGGGACGGGGTAACCAGAGACTGGCCATGGACGGGGTAACCAGAGACTGACCAGGGACGGGGAAACCAGAGACTGACCGGGGACGGGGTAACCAGAGACTGACCGGGGACGGGGTAACCAGTGACTGACCAGGGACGGGGAAACCAGAGACTGACAGGGTAACCAGAGACTGACAGGGAAACCAGAGACTGATTCTGGATGGGGTAACCAGAGACTGACTAGGGATGGGGTAACCAGAGACTGACCAGAGACAGGGTAACCAGAGACTGATTTGGGATGGGGTAACCAGAGACTGACTAGGGACAGGGTAACCAGAGACTGACCAGAGATGGGGTAACCAGAGACTGACCGGGTAACCAGAGACTGACTAGGGACAGGGTAACCAGAGGATGACCAGGGACAGGGTAACCAGAGACTGACCAGGGACGGGGTAACCAGAGACTGACCGGGGACCGGGTAACCCGAGACTGACTAGGGATAGAGTAACCAGAGACTGACTAGGGACAGGGTAACCAGAGACTGACCGGGGACCGGGTAACCCGAGACTGACTAGGGATAGGGTAACCAGAGACTGACCGGGGACTGACCATGGACAGGGTAACCAGAGACTGACCGGGTAACCAGAGACTGAACAGGGACGGGGTAACCAGAGACTGACCGGGGACGGGGTAACCAGAGACTGACCAGGGATAGGGTAACCAGAGACTGACCGGGTAACCAGAGACTGAACAGGGACGGGGTAACCAGAGACTGACTAGGGACAGGGTAACCAGAGACTGACCAGGGACGGGGTAACCAGAGACTGACTAGGGACAGGGTAACCAGAGACTGACCGGACTGACCATGGACAGGGTAACCTGAGACTGACCGGGGACGGGGTAGATCGAGTGCTCTACGGCCCCCTCACCGACCCGTTTGGAGCAGCGTGATGTATAATGAGGCTCGCGCGGAGCAGGCCTCACGAGGCACCTCATTCATAAGAGTCGTATCAGCCTCTCTAGTGTGAGAGGAGATTTACACAGCGCATTAACCCGCCCGTTTAGTTGTCGGTGAAATATTAGGATTATGACAGCTGCAGGCCGAAGAATAATAGAAGGGGAAAAAGGGGCATGTAGGTTCAAGGTTCGCTATAGGGTCACAGGAACAATTGTCATCTTATCCGATGTATTTGATGACGTAATGTTCTACTGCAAGAGTTCTACTCACTGTAAATAATAAAGACCATTCTTTTAAAAGTACGCCTTCATCTTATCTTGTCGTTTCCTATTGTCTTGTATATTGTTGAATTTCAACAATAACTATCGAAATTGAGGAATCAATATCATCTGCTTGGCATCGTAATGGTTACCTGTGTGAGCAGGCATGTAATGGGCCTGCTTTTATCTAATCAACATGTCCAATCACATTTGTTATAAATCGTTAAGGAGAATAGATTAATAAGAGATAAAATATTCATTTGGTTTAGCTGAAAGTGACACCCGCGAAAATGTACACTTGCCCTGAAATGTATAAACTTTTTTTTGTCAATTGAACAAATACATCGAAAGGAAAATGATGAGGGGAGTTGTGTTGTTTATTCCTACAATACATTTATATTTATATTTTTTAATAGTAGCCTAAAAGCAATTCCGTTAACAATGTGAAATGTATTAATATTTTTGTGGTTACAAGTATAGCATAACTCGGATTGCGTTTTTCTAGCTGGAGAAGTAAAATGGTTTATATACATATTTTGACTCACACAAAATGTGTTTTTCAGTACGGAATACTGATTTGGCAATTTAGAATAGAAGCGTTATAAATAGGCCTATTACCTAATGAAATATATCAAATATTTAAATTTGTCTATCATTAGCAGTCGTGAAAATTGATAAAACAATCAAGCACAATCACACTGTCTTGCATGCTCCACATGACCATTTACAGTTAATATCCCACACATTGCAGCATGTTTTCGTTAATATGTCATGCAATGCATTGACGAGTCTGTCTCAAGAGTATCACAATTACACACCCTTTGTTCAAACCATTGATACGTGTTATTTTTCAGATGAACTTTTTCTTAATAATTTCTGGTGGATAGAGCTCGTTACGAAAAAAAATGTAATCGAATATAAATGAACAATGAACATTGTTTTGCCATAGTCAAAATACCATGAATAAAATAAAAATAAACATACTTGCTATACTATTCTACCTCGTGTTCCAGAGTCAACCTGATGACAGGCATTCAGTGAAATCTCCAAATGTTGACAGTCTGAGCTGTTTTAACACTGATTGGTGGCGAATTCGTCACCTGGATCACATGCTCAGAGTAAAGGTCTATTCTATGAGTCTCTTCGTCGGCTACACATATTACTGTAATGTAAACTTGTGTACTTGCTACGTCTCTACCTCCGAAGGTGACGCACGACGCTCGTCCAGACAGTTGGCCCCCTTTGAAGCAGGACGTAGTAAACAGAATTGTTACATTGAGACAACACTCCTACAGTATAAATGGTAAAAGCAGAGCAATGTTTTTGAAACAGCTGAAATGTATAGACATTATCCTAATATTTGAGACTTGTATTATTTAGTGTTTACCTTAAATTGCAGTAACAGTCTGTAACAGTAACAGTTACATTCTGCCATTATTGTAGTAACTGCCGGCTACATTATGGGAGCACATCCCACCACCAGAAACATGTTAAATGTAGATAATAAAAATAGGATATGTATTTTATTTGCAACATTGTGTGTTGATTTTAAAGGTGGCACCTGAGGCTTAGGAGTTTTTCCCTGATATGGTAGTAGGCTAACCTAACCAACTCCGGGCCCTCGTTGAGGCGGGTATGGTTTCCATATAAAACAGCTCGTTGTGGTGAGTTCACTTATACCCACGTTTTCAGTAGCAATTTTCTTTTACCACTTTTAATTATTTGCATTATAGTGATAAAATAAAGCCTGGTTGTAAGGTAGGCCTACGGTACTTTTATATTCGAATGAAAGGACCAATCCTTAATGTTGTGTTACAAATGTTACAACAAGACGGGAAAATAAACCCTTTAATTATCTGTACATGCATGCTTGTGAATTGTTGCATTATTGAATATTGTAATATGTTCTAGAATAACAGTTTTTGTCATTGTTGAATAGTTTGTGCTTACTGGCTAGTGGCCACTGAAACGTATGTGAGCTGAGGATCAAGAATGTCGCGTTGCCAGCCACAACAAAAGGCAAGTATGTCATTTGAATTGAAAAGTAAAATGACGTTTTGTCACCCCGCTCATTACGCGCCTTCATATCTCGTAGTGTGAATAGGGCCTATGATGACAGACATTCAGACGACCAAACCCATCCTTAATTAAAAGACGACTGTAGAAAATTAACAAAGTGATTCAAAGTCACAGGTCGTTGGACCCTCCTCGGTGATAAAAGAAAATACACGTATTGAGTCGAAGACAGACATTAGAGCGTTCCCTGATTGTCTCCTACAGCTCTCTGCGCTCCTGAGGAGCAGGAGGAGTGACTCGACAGTTTAGAACGTCATCGTTTTACACCTCGTTATCATCGGCGACTGCGATCAGCTGTGTCGAAGAGTAAACATTGAGACGAAACACAAGACGGGGGAAAATAAACAGAAACAATCTGGTTCAGAAAATATCATAACTCATTTTCACAAGGACCAACAATTATTTTTTTTACACAAAAGTAAAACCGAACGTGATGTAAATTATCGGGATTTATTTAAACCTAGGCAGGTAGCCTAGTGGTTAGATTGTTGGGCCAGTAACTGAAAGGTTGCCAGATAAAAATCTGTCGTTCTTCCCCTGAACAAGGCAGTTACGCCACTGCTCCTAGGCCGTCGTTGAAAATAAAAATGTCTTCATGACTGACTTGCCTACTTAAATAATATATGTTATTGCCTCGCCGTCATTCACTTGGCCTATATATGAATTATAGTCTACGGATAAGTGCGAAGGTATCGAAATACTGCTATTATACTTGTAATACAACTCCAACTCCAACTAGACTACCTCTAAGCCTAGCGTACGACTAATAATACTCCTCATAGTAATAACTGATTAATAGATGTATTTTAGTTCCGTGTCATACACCAATTGGTGCACAGCCCACGTGGGCTTATAAGATCCTATTTCTTGAAGTATCATGTGCACAAAAACACAGATCAAATTAACATTTGACAATGTAATAATTGACTCATAATCACGGCAAGTACAGCTACCATTTTGTCACATTATACAAGCAATACATAATAACATAAGCACAGCGTGATAATAATGTAATTATCATAGTTAGCCCATTTTAAGGACAGTTTTATTATCCTTAGTAATGAAAGTTACAGTGAGATACCGCGATGCTAGTGGCAGTATTTGTTAGACTCTGCCTTGAGGTATTAAGACTGCTTGATAACCGTCATAATCATAACGATAATCATTTCAGAATATAGATATAACGTTTTCTCGTGGAGGTGGAGTCAATCGTTAACTGACAATAATTACAAATGTCTATAATTAAAGTGATAATTGTTCTATCATCATGCTAAGTTATTGGTCGTATCTCTTATCGCCTCGTTGTTTTTATAGAATTCTCATTCTCATATCTGATCATAAAAAAAACAAGCATAGCTTTCCCTCTCAGAGGAGACATTATTTGTACAGCAAGCTCTGATTTAGCTAAGTTTATGTGTGGCTCGTTTCAAAACACACAGCACTGGTTGAATGATGACCAATCGAAAAAGAAGATGTGCTGCGTAAATTTGACCCGTGTTGATCTTTGTTGTATTAAAAAATTGGCAAGCCTACAGTGTCTGTTTACTTTTCGGTCTTTTATTTATCCTTTCTATTTTATTGTCCGTTACAATAGAAGTATCAAATCATTTATTGGGTTGAATCATTTTAAAACAACCGTAACATTTCAGAAGGAACTGTGACAATTTCGTGAATCTTTCAATTTTAACTTATGTTAATTGTAAAAAATAAAGCACAGCAAATTCTGCAAAAGTGGGTCTCTTCTTCAGATACGATTAATTAAAGCTGGTCTTACGCTTGCCCCCCCTCTGCCCCTCTCCTCCTCCAACTTCTGAGTCCTACCTTGTGCGTCACGTGGTCTAGCCCGTACAAATAACTCCCAGTAAAGTTTTCCAGCAGAGAACTAATCGCAGCTCTATTATATCAGCAATTATCAGCGACGTTAACTATCTTCAGTTACAAAGAAGTGATAGAGAGAGAGAGAGGCTTAGACCATCCGGGAAGTAAGAAATATTTTTTTCCTCGTAAACTTTTCGGCACAAAGGCATTTTGGACATCTTTGTGGGAACCTCAGTCACTTTCGTTGAGTCTCTCTGAGTGAACAAGTTTGCACAAAGCGCTGCTGAATCTGCTCCTCTGGAAAACAGACTTTATCACCCAACCGTTCTTATCTGGTAAGATAATACACAAGTTCTTGGATGAAATTGTATTCCTCCTGCTATCAACGTTTTAATCTGTTTCGCATTACTATTGCTAGAAATATATGCACCCCAGATATGGCTCGCCTATCTATTGTGGTGTTTGATTAGGTTCCTGTTATGATTTAATTACAAAGTGCAAGACGAGTGATCCTCAGGTTAGCTGGGGGTCGCTGATAGTTTGTTATATCTACACGTAAAGATATGGGAAACCATTAGTGTCATTTTAATCCATTACATGTCAATAAGAGTGATACAAATAATATATTACTCTTGTTGTTGAATGTTGATCAATTTGTTTTCTATTTTGAATGTTATTTCTAAAGCCTAACTACCCGTTTAGTTTAGGCATAATTCGTGATATTGTCCACAGATTTACCTAAATAATAACGAAAGTTATTTTAATGGGAAAGGAGCGTATTTTACAAGATATGACGATAGTAGATATAGAACAGGCTATGTCCCAGGTCTAACTGTAGCTGGGCGATGTTTGTTCTGTAATTAGTGCTATGGGTTCCATCTCTCGGCTACAGGACACTTTTGGTGATTGTGGTATGTCCCTTTCATACAGGAACGGATTTATTTGCTTATTATCCGGCGAACTGGATAACGAAAAATCGCCGACGACTCAAGGTGTCCTAGGAGCTGCGTGATAGTGTCTTTACGTCACCCACTTTGTCCCAGGAGTCAAAACCCATATTCTTCCAAATAGGACAAGTATACGGTGTAAGAATGTACCAAAGCCTTGCTATGTCATCCAACCAGTCCCCATACGCACACGATGCAGGGAACTATATTCACCCTTCGGCGAGTTCCCCAGTCTACGTGCCCACTACGAGGGTGCCTGCTATGCTGCAAACCCTGCCGTACTTGCAAACATGCGAGTCCGCCCATCAGTCTCATGGCCTCGGCGGGCATCACGGCTGGTCTCAGTCTGGCGCAGACAGTTCGTCCTTCATTCCAGGCAGCCCCCATCCGCTCCCCGGGTTCTCCTACTCTCACAGCCCGCCAGTAAGCAGCAATAACGGCAGGGACACAGCCTACCAGAATCAGCTAGTGCTTAGTAACGGTGGTCGGGTTGACCACTATGGCAGCACTTTAGTGCGGTCAGTTGGAGGATCGTACTCGAGTCCCTACGCGTATATGAGCCCGGAGATGTCGACCTCTTGGACACCTGGCCACTTTGACAGCGGCATGATCAGTCTTCAGGGACGACAAGGTTGCCTGTCTGGGAGAAGGTCCAGTTTGGGTATGTAACAGTCTTTGATTTTTGTCTGACATTTCCTCTTAAAACAGAAGGGAATTTGTAATATCAAATCATGTAATCCTACTTAATAATGTCCCTTTGTTCTGTGTATGTGTAATGGTGTAATTGGTGAAGGCCACGAATAAAATATATAGCACATGATGAACAGAAAGGAACATCATTAAATGTGTATCCCAGGCCTAGTAACCCTGTAATGGCATATAGGCAGACAAAATATGTAGACCTATATTTTGATAAATATTAATACGATTTTAATAAGATTAAAAGTTGTGGATAATTCACAATTTAATGGGAAAAACTGTTTTTATAACAGTTATTTTTCCGTTTTATAACTTTTGCTAATGAGGCTATTCGTTTGTGTGTCTGTGAAGGCTTACAGAGGCCCGTGCTCTGGTCTCACAATGTATAGCCTTGTTCTTTCTAAAGGTATTTATGGATGCGATTGAGAAGTCCCATTGTATGTGGTTAATTCTTCCATCGATTGAGAAGTCCCATTGTATGTGGTTAATTCTTCCATCGATTGAGAAGTCCCATTGTATGTGGTTAATTCTCCCATCGATTGGACTCAGTCACTGTGATTCAATCAACCTTCAAAAAAGAAAGATCTTTGGAAGCTTTCACAATACACATTCTTTAAAAGAGATGTTGCTAAAATCAGTTACTTGAGGTGCTAATTGAATCCCAACCAACAGTCCGTTTTATTTTCTAGTGTTTTGATGATCAATACACACTCACTAGTGGAAACCGTCCAATTGTCGCCTTGATCAGACAGAAAGGCCTATTTGGAAATGGCTCTAAGATACACGTTCAGTAAGCAGTCAACACGTCCTTTGATGGTCGAAAATCCAGAATGTTCTGAAGTGGTATTTTCACCTGTTGCATGGATATAAGGACGCAGTTCATTTCTAGGCCATAGCGCATTCCATGTTATTAACAATACACACTATATGTTTCTTTATTACTTCGTTTCACATCAAACAGGAACGAATTTTCATCCTGGTGAAAATATTCCGTTATTTTTTATTTATTTTGGATCGACAGTTATTCGATTTGCTAACTTGTTGAATCTTAACGATAAGTGTGTGTGTGTGTGTGTGTGTGCGTGTGTGTGTGTGTGTGTGGGTTTAGATATCTACCCCAAGTCTGGTTCACTAGACTGTGTTGTCAATATTTTCGATATGGCACTTTGATATCTCATGGCACATTTACGCATAAGGAAAACATTTAGCGTGATAAAAACAGTCATTATTGTTACTTAAAAAAAAATATATTGTTATTATTGTTATCAATGTTACTGTTGTTGTTTTTATCTATTTATGCTATTTCAATATGTGAATAAGGAATTCGAGCGATTAATTGTAGGAGGCCGTCGAGTGTCAGTAGCTTGAATGATATGGGGACCTCTTGATCCGTAACACTGATAGGGCCCCATTAACATTCCACCGTCTGCGCCCTGTGCCCCGCCAGCAAGCCGCCCTAATAGATACGTCTGTGACCCTCTCTCCATATTGATACATTCGGTTTAGTTCTCTTTTCATCAGAAGAGGGTTTTAAATTCCTCTTGAGCGAGCTAAGAGGGGGGAACATTTTTCAGGCGTTGGCGCTTTATGTCCACCAATACAGGTTTACAAACATCAAAGATGCTGGCACATTCTGTCCACCAATACAGGTTTACAAACATCAAAGATGCTGGCACATTCTGTCCACCAATACAGGTTTACAAACATCAAAGATGCTGGCACATTCTGTCCACTGATCTGTGTTTACAAACATCAAAGATGCTGGCACATTCTGTCCACCAATACAGGTTTACAAACATCAAAGATGCTGGCACATTCTGTCCACTGATCTGTGTTAACAAACATCAAGGATGCTGGCGTGTTCTGTCCACTGATCTGTGTTAACAAACATCAAGGATGCTGGCGTGTTCTGTCCACTGATCTGTGTTAACAAACATCAAGGATGCTGGCGTGTTCTGTCCACTGATCTGTGTTAACAAACATCAAGGATGCTGGCGTGTTCTGTCCACTGATCTGTGTTAACAAACATCAAGGATGCTGGCGTGTTCTGTCCACTGATATGTGTTTACAAACATCAAGGATGCTGGCGTGTTCTGTCCACTGATCTGTGTTTACAAACATCAAAGATGCTGGCGTGTTCTGTCCACTGATCTGTGTTAACAAACATCAAGGATGCTGGCGTGTTCTGTCCACTGATCTGTGTTAACAAACATCAAGGATGCTGGCGTGTTCTGTCCACTGATCTGTGTTAACAAACATCAAGGATGCTGGCGTGTTCTGTCCACTGATCTGTGTTAACAAACATCAAGGATACTGGCGTGTTCTGTCCACTGATCTGTGTTAACAAACATCAAGGATGCTGGCGTGTTCTGTCCACTGATCTGTGTTTACAAACATCAAGGATGCTGGCGTGTTCTGTCCACTGATCTGTGTTAACAAACATCAAGGATGCTGGCGTGTTCTGTCCACTGATCTGTGTTAACAAACATCAAGGATGCTGGCGTGTTCTGTCCACTGATCTGTGTTTACAAACATCAAGGATGCTGGCGTGTTCTGTCCACTGATCTGTGTTAACAAACATCAAGGATGCTGGCGTGTTCTGTCCACTGATCTGTGTTTACAAACATCAAGGATGCTGGCGTGTTCTGTCCACTGATCTGTGTTTACAAACATCAAGGATGCTGGCGTGTTCTGTCCACTGATCTGTGTTTACAAACATCAAGGATGCTGGCGTGTTCTGTCCACTGATCTGTGTTAACAAACATCAAGGATGCTGGCGTGTTCTGTCCACTGATCTGTGTTAACAAACATCAAGGATGCTGGCGTGTTCTGTCCACTGATCTGTGTTAACAAACATCAAGGATGCTGGCGTGTTCTGTCCACTGATCTGTGTTAACAAACATCAAGGATGCTGGCGTGTTCTGTCCACTGATCTGTGTTAACAAACATCAAGGATGCTGGCGTGTTCTGTCCACTGATCTGTGTTAACAAACATCAAGGATGCTGGCGTGTTCTGTCCACTGATCTGTGTTTACAAACATCAAGGATGCTGGCGTGTTCTGTCCACTGATCTGTGTTAACAAACATCAAGGATGCTGGCGTGTTCTGTCCACTGATCTGTGTTAACAAACATCAAGGATGCTGGCGTGTTCTGTCCACTGATCTGTGTTAACAAACATCAAGGATGCTGGCGTGTTCTGTCCACTGATCTGTGTTAACAAACATCAAGGATGCTGGCGTGTTCTGTCCACTGATCTGTGTTAACAAACATCAAGGATGCTGGCGTGTTCTGTCCACTGATCTGTGTTAACAAACATCAAGGATGCTGGCGTGTTCTGTCCACTGATCTGTGTTAACAAACATCAAGGATGCTGGCGTGTTCTGTCCACTGATCTGTGTTAACAAACATCAAGGATGCTGGCGTGTTCTGTCCACTGATCTGTGTTTACAAACATCAAGGATGCTGGCGTGTTCTGTCCACTGATCTGTGTTTACAAACATCAAGGATGCTGGCGTGTTCTGTCCACTGATCTGTGTTTACAAACATCAAGGATGCTGGCGTGTTCTGTCCACTGATCTGTGTTTACAAACATCAAGGATGCTGGCGTGTTCTGTCCACTGATCTGTGTTAACAAACATCAAGGATGCTGGCGTGTTCTGTCCACTGATCTGTGTTTACAAACATCAAGGATGCTGGCGTGTTCTGTCCACTGATCTGTGTTAACAAACATCAAGGATGCTGGCGTGTTCTGTCCACTGATCTGTGTTAACAAACATCAAGGATGCTGGCGTGTTCTGTCCACTGATCTGTGTTAACAAACATCAAGGATGCTGGCGTGTTCTGTCCACTGATCTGTGTTAACAAACATCAAGGATGCTGGCGTGTTCTGTCCACTGATCTGTGTTAACAAACATCAAGGATGCTGGCGTGTTCTGTCCACTGATCTGTGTTAACAAACATCAAGGATGCTGGCGTGTTCTGTCCACTGATCTGTGTTAACAAACATCAAGGATGCTGGCGTGTTCTGTCCACTGATCTGCGTTTACAAACATCAAGGATGCTGGCGTGTTCTGTCCACTGATCTGTGTTAACAAACATCAAGGATGCTGGCGTGTTCTGTCCACTGATCTGTGTTAACAAACATCAAGGATGCTGGCGTGTTCTGTCCACTGATCTGTGTTAACAAACATCAAGGATGCTGGCGTGTTCTGTCCACTGATCTGTGTTAACAAACATCAAGGATGCTGGCGTGTTCTGTCCACTGATCTGTGTTAACAAACATCAAGGATGCTGGCGTGTTCTGTCCACTGATCTGTGTTAACAAACATCAAGGATGCTGGCGTGTTCTGTCCACTGATCTGTGTTAACAAACATCAAGGATGCTGGCGTGTTCTGTCCACTGATCTGTGTTTACAAACATCAAGGATGCTGGCGTGTTCTGTCCACTGATCTGTGTTTACAAACATCAAGGATGCTGGCGTGTTCTGTCCACTGATCTGTGTTTACAAACATCAAGGATGCTGGCGTGTTCTGTCCACTGATCTGTGTTTACAAACATCAAGGATGCTGGCGTGTTCTGTCCACTGATCTGTGTTTACAAACATCAAGGATGCTGGCGTGTTCTGTCCACTGATCTGTGTTTACAAACATCAAGGATGCTGGCGTGTTCTGTCCACTGATCTGTGTTTACAAACATCAAGGATGCTGGCGTGTTCTGTCCACTGATCTGTGTTAACAAACATCAAGGATGCTGGCGTGTTCTGTCCACTGATCTGTGTTAACAAACATCAAGGATGCTGGCGTGTTCTGTCCACTGATCTGTGTTTACAAACATCAAGGATGCTGGCGTGTTCTGTCCACTGATCTGTGTTAACAAACATCAAGGATGCTGGCGTGTTCTGTCCACTGATCTGTGTTAACAAACATCAAGGATGTCTTAACTTATGTCCTTCATGTCTGGATTCATCATTTATTTTACATGATTTCAATGTATCCAAAAAATACAAAACCTACCAAAGAACAACATTTTTACCCAATATACAAATAGGCACACACATAGAACTTCAAAAACACAACAGGCCTAAATTGTATGGCATAGTCTATAAACTCTCAATTTACTAAAGTATCTTGGAAATAATATTATGTCCAAATTTACAGAATAATGCAATTTAACTCAAGGTGATGACGATGGGTATTTTCATAGCTAGTTTCAGCCTTGTTCATGTTTTTCATCATGTGACACAGCCTACATTACAACCAACCCAACACCACCTAGGCTACAGATAATATTAAAACTCTATAATTCGGCTGCATCATATTACAGACATGTCAGAGGAGTTCCCGGGAGAAGGGCGCGAGTGCGTAAACTGCGGCTCCATCTCCACTCCTCTGTGGCGGCGGGATGGTACCGGGCACTACCTCTGCAATGCCTGCGGACTGTACCACAAGATGAACGGAATCAACAGACCGCTCATCAAACCACAGAAACGCCTGGTAAGCACCATTGCGTTATTTGTATGTTCATAAAATGTGTATGAAGGTAACATAACTTCTAAGTAGGTTTCCTCCTAGGTTTCCTCCTAGGTTTCCTCCTAGGTTTCCTCCTAGGTTTCATCCTGCCTTCTAGTGAGTTTTTCCAGGTCAGTGTGCTTCTGCCGCTGCATTGCTTGCTGTTTGGGGTTTTAGGCTGGGTATCTGTATAGCGCTTTGTGACAAAACTGCTGATGTAAAAAGGGATTTATAAAATACATTTGATTGATTGAATTGTGTCTTATTATTCACATGTACAGTATATTTTACAATAGTCAATGTGGACTTCAGTATGGATGTTTAAGAATATTTTGGTCACTAAATGTATTGATTTGGTTTAGAGAAAAACCGTCTTAGGCAGATGGTAGTTTCTTCTAGGTCCAACCCGTTAACCCAGGTATTGGAGGAACAAGAGTGTGAGGTAGAGGGCCAGTCTGTTCCTTCAGAAGGTCAGTGTAGTAGACTGTCTCTTTCCCAGGCAGGAACCAGCCTCTCAGAGCCAGCAGCTGCTGTGAATTACCATGGCCAGCCTAGCTCAGTTCAGCTCAGCTCAGCTCAGCTCAGCTCAGCCTGGCCTGTTTCTGTTTTTATTTGTCCTTCAGTGACCTTGCCCTTGGGTTGTCTGTTTTTAGCCAGATCTGTACTAGGCGGAGAGAACAAAAACTACTGTGTGTTTCTGCAGAGAAATCTCACTTGTGTCCAATAACAAGCTGATAGATAGAGAGGCGAGGCAGGTTCAGCCAGGTGTGCTGAGGGCTCAGCCAGGTGTGCTGAGGGCTCAGTCCAGTGCTATGTGAAACATTTCTCATGTCTTTAGCAGTACACTACATGTTTGGTCTCATCATGGACACTATGGAGGCATCGTGTATATACGACGCACTACACTTACAGCGAATGGGTAGTTTACCCCCCCAAAAATCGATCACATCTTATAAACAACTAAAAATAACATTATACGACAGAGTCCATGGAGTCAGCAATGCAAGATAAAAACAATTTTTTGGGGGGGGCTGAACTATCCTTTTAAGGTGCTAGTTCCCAACACCTGTCAATACAATCCACCAGGGGCCGACTGGCCATCTAACACTAAACATACACTTGTCATCTTCAGCTGGATTTGTCCTTGGTCCAATTATCTCTCAGTATAATGTTTTGAGTTATGTGATGGAATAGTCTGGTTATTGACAGCTTGTCTTCTCCGTGTGTTAGCAGACCACATCTCGCCGGGCCGGCCTGTGCTGCACCAACTGTCACACCAGCACCACCACGCTGTGGCGTCGCAGTGCGGAGGGAGAGCCTGTCTGCAACGCCTGTGGCCTGTACATGAAACTACATGGGGTAGACAACACACACACACACACACACCATACACACACACACACACACACACACCATTCAGACACACACACACACACACACCATTCAGACACACAAAAACACACACACGCACACACCATACACACACACACACACACACACACACACACACACACACACACACACACACACACACACACACACACACACACACACACACACACACACCATTCAGACACACACACACACACACACACGCACACACCATACAGACACACACATACACACACACCATTCAGACACACAACATAACCAACCCTTAGCAGCCTGGCAGTGCAGTGTGGTCACGTAACTAACCCTTAGCAGGCTGGCAGTGCAGTATGGGTCACGTTCCAACCCTTAGCAGGCTGGCAGTGCAGTGTGGGTCACATAACCAACCCGTAGCAGCCTGGCAGTGCAGTGTGGGTTACGTAACCAACCCTTATTAGCCTGGCAGTGCAGTGTGGGTCACGTCACTAACCCCTAGCAGTCTGGCAGTGCAGTGTGGGTCACCTAACTAACTCTTAGCAGCCTGGCAGTGCAGTGTGGGTTACATAACCAACCCTAAGCAGCCTGGCTGTGCAGTGTGGGTCTGGTAACCAACCCTTAGCAGATTGGCAGTGCAGTGTGGGTCACGTAACTAACCCCTAGCAGTCTGGCAGTGCAGTGTGGGTTACATAACTAACCCTTAGCAGCCTGGCAGTTCAGTTTGGGTCATGTAACCAACCCCTTTCAGCCTGGCAGTGCAGTGTGGGTCAAGTAACTAACCCTAAGCAGCCTGGCAGTTCAGTGTGGGTCATGTAACCAACCCCTTTCAGCCTGGCAGTGCAGTGTGGGTCACGTAACTAACCCTTAGCAGCCTGGCAGTGCAGTGTGGGTCATGTAACCAACCCTCAGCAGCCTGGCAGTGCAGTGTTGGTCACATAACCAACTCTTAGAGGCCTGGCAGTGCAGTGTGGGTCACGTAACCAACCCTTAGCAGGCTGGCAGTGCAGTGTGGGTCACGTAACCAACCCTTAGCAGCCTGGCAGTGCAGTGTGGGTCACGTAACCAACCCTTATTAGCCTGGCAGTGCAGTGTGGGTCACGTCACTAACCCCTAGCAGTCTGGCAGTGCAGTGTGGGTCACCTAACTAACTCTTAGCAGCCTGGCAGTGCAGTGTGGGTTACGTAACCAACCCTAAGCAGCCTGGCTGTGCAGTGTGGGTCTGGTAACCAACCCATAGTAGCCTGGCAGTGCAGTGTGGTTCACGTAACCAACCCTTAGCAGCCTGGCAGTGCAGTGTGGGTCACGTAACCAACCCTTATTAGCCTGGCAGTGCAGTGTGGGTCACGTTACTAACCCCTAGCAGTCTGGCAGTGCAGTGTGAGTCACCTAACTAACTCTTAGCAGCCTGGCAGTGCAGTGTGGGTCACGTAACCAACCCCTTTCAGCCTGGCAGTGCAGTGTGGGTCACGTAACCAACCCCTTTCAGCCTGGCAGTGCAGTGTGGGTTACGTAACCAACCCGTAGCAGCCTGGCCGTGCAGTGTGGGCAGCATATTATTTGTGTGAAAGCTTACCAAGGTCATCGTGGTTGTTCTTATCAAAAGATACAGGTGGGAAGAAAGGGTCAGTGTGTGTTCGAGGTAAGCTTTCCTTTGTTACAACTTGGATCTAAATTCTTGTCCTCTCCTCCTCCTCCTCCTCTTCCTCCTCCTCCTCATCCTCCTCCTCCTCCTCTCAGATCCCCAGACCAATGGCCATGAAGAAGGAAAGCATTCAGACAAGGAAACGGAAACCTAAGATGCCGAAGTCCAAAACCTCAACAGGTAAGAATGAAAAACGGAAGGAGAGAGAATGTGTGAAGTTTAGACAGGTTGATGAAAGTTTGCATCTGTGTGTAAGAGAGAAGGGAGCGGAATAACCGACCCATATAAAATCCTATTGATATCTTATATCGGTCTGATCCTATTTGTACCTGTCACTCACTCACTGTCACTCACTCACCCATCTGTCTGTGTTCTTCAGGAGAGTCTTCAGCATCAGGCACCAACTCCCCGTTCTCCCTGTCTGTCTCAGAACATGCCTCTACTGTAAAGAGTGAACCCAACATGGCTCCCTCCCCCCACACCAGACAGGCCGTAGCCTCTATGTCCAAGGTAAGCCCTCTGTATTCCAGTATCCTTTCACTGCTACAGTACTATCTTCAACGAATACCGTATGATACGCTTTCAATGTTCACTGCCCAAAAATTATATGGCAGTAATGAGAATTCCATATTTGATGTTCACTTAATTTTAGCCCACATAAGATCCTAGTTCCTAGGCCTTATTGTTATTGTGCTCTGTCATTTACATATCTAATTCTTTCTCTGAAGGCTTCATCACATCTGGACAGTGCAGGATCAGGACATGTGGACATCAAGTATGAGGACTACCCCTTCACTCCTGCGTCTATCGCCCCACAGAACTCCTGGTGTGCTCTGTCTCAGGCGTGAGCTAGCTAGACCACAGTTCACTTGGACCGGGTCCTGGGCCTGGACCCAGCTTAGCTCAGCTCACTGTGGATAAGATAGACTTGTGAAGAGAACTACCTGTTATTGACTAACTCTTTTTCCCGTGGATGGAGGAACGGAAAAACAGAAGGAAGCGACGGCAATCAAGGGGAATGTATTTGTGGCTACTATCAATACTATTTCTAGTTGTTGTTGTTGTTGTTGTTGTCTTTATTGTTGTTGTCTTTATTGTTGTTGTCATTATTGATATTTTGCTGAGTTCACCATTGCAGTTTTATATGGTGTTTCAAGAAATAACCAGAAAGAGTTCAATAAGTTATTACAGAGTGTTAAAGGGATACTTAAAGGGATTTTTCAATGAAGCCCTTTATCTACTGACCCAGAGTCAGATGAAGCCCTTTATCTACTGACCCAGAGTCAGATGAAGCCCTTTATCTACTGACCCAGAGTCAGATGAAGCCCTTTATCTACTGACCCAGAGTCAGATGAAGCCCTTTATCTACTGACCCAGAGTCAGATGAAGCCCTTTATCTACTGACCCAGAGTCAGATGAGGTCCTTTATCTACTGACCCAGAGTCAGATGAACCCCTATATCTACTGAACCCAGAGTCAGATGAAGCCCTTTATCTACTGACCCAGAGTCAGATGAAGCCCTTTATCTACTGACCCAGAGTCAGATGAAGCCCTTTATCTACTGACCCAGAGTCAGATGAGGTCCTTTATCTACTGACCCAGAGTCAGATGAACCCCTATATCTACTGAACCCAGAGTCAGATGAAGCCCTTTATCTACTGAACCCAGAGTCAGATGAAACCCTTTATCTACTGAACCAGAGTCAGATGAAGCCCTTTATCTACTGACCCAGAGTCAGATGAACCCATGGATACCATTTTTATGGCTCTGTGTCCATTATGAAGAAAGTTAGAGGTAGTTTCACGAGCCAATGGAAATTAGCGTTAGCGCAATGACTGGAAGTCTATGGTATCTGCTAGCATGTAGAGACATACAATTGGTATCCACGAGTTCATCTGACTCTGTGGAAACAGATAAAGAGCTTCATTGCCAAAATCCAGAAGTATCCCTTTAAACACAAAACCCGGATGGACAAAAAATGCAAGTGTTTTATTACCTCTGAACGTGTTTCATTACTGCCGTGTAGATGGTTAACTTTCATAGAAACATTATTTATGTTGAGATAAGAATCATCATGAAACACCAAAGACAACATGTCAAATCCCAGAAGTCCCTTCACCTTCTCAGAATGTTTTGTATGTTTCAAGGTATGACGTCAAAAATAGGAAGTATACATTTACATGTGTTTTGTATGTAATGAATTACGTATGTTGTTCATTTTAACAAACGATGCAAATATATTCATTTCTATTTTATCAGATAGGTTAAAAGTAGCTAAATACTTTTTTAAATTTTATTTTAGACGTCGCATCTGCATCCTGAATCAGATTCCTATATTTCCAAAACCACTGTTCTATTAGTTAAAATTTTAACAATGTATCGTCTGATCATTTAACGTGCAATTACTTCATTTTCAAAAATGTAAGACAAAGAAAAATATAACTTTTATGTTAATTATTCTGAATATGCTATTCAAATTTTATTTGCTGTATTTTTTGGTTTGTTGTTGAAATATAAGGGAGTTCTATTTGTATTTCATAACGTACAATTGTAATATTCAGGGACTTGAGTCTAATTATACTTTTTTAGCTGTTTTAACCAGGTCTGAGAGTCTCTCTGGTTTTGCAATGCTCTTTGAAATCTGTTTAGTTTAATAAACCGATAAAATTTATTGTTTTGTGTTTTTATGAAAAGTGATTTTAAAGAAATTGGGGAAACAAATCCACTTTTATTTTAATATTTGACCCTTTAAGGATTTCTTTGTGCATGATCTGCCAACCTAAGTTATATACAGTAGTTGAATCCTTAATCATCTATTTTCGCTTGTTTCTTATGTGGACTGCATGCAGGGTTACTCCCAGAACCACTGACATCCTGTGTGATATTTATAGTGAAAACAATTGTTTGATGCCAAACCATTTATGTCGGATAGATGCAAGCTACATTATAGTAGGCTGTAAAAAAATATATATGTTTTGTCTGTTTAACGGACCATATTTTAATCAATATTTGGTTTCAAACTAATGATATCAGGCGGATTTTGATGTGTGTTACAGTTGTTAAATATGTGTGTTCTTGGTAGGAGGTGGATTAGGAGGCTAGGCTAGTATCTCTCCTGACTGGTTCCATGGTTACTGAGGAGGTGGATTAGGAGGCAAGGCTAGTATCTCTCCTGACTGGTTACATGGTTACTGAGGAGGTGGATTAGGAGGCAAGGCTAGTATCTCTCCTGACTGGTTCCATGGTTACTGAGGAGGTGGATTAGGAGGCAAGGCTAGTATCTCTCCTGACTGGTTACATGGTTACTGAGGAGGTGGATTAGGAGGCAAGGCTAGTATCTCTCCTGACTGGTTCCATGGTTACTGAGGAGGTGGATTAGGAGGCTAGGCTAGTATCTCTCCTGACTGGTTCCATGGTTACTGAGGAGGTGGATTAGGAGGCAAGGCTAGTATCTCTCCTGACTGGTTCCATGGTTACTGAGGAGGTGGATTAGGAGGCTAGGCTAGTATCTCTCCTGACTGGTTCCATGGTTACTGAGGAGGTGGATTAGGAGGCAAGGCTAGTATCTCTCCTGACTGGTTCCATGGTTACTGAGGAGGTGGATTAGGAGGCAAGGCTAGTATCTCTCCTGACTGGTTCCATGGTTACTGAGGAGGTGGATTAGGAGGCAAGGCTAGTATCTCTCCTGACTGGTTCCATGGTTACTGAGGAGGTGGATTAGGAGGCAAGGCTAGTATCTCTCCTGACTGGTTCCATGGTTACTGAGGAGGTGGATTAGGAGGCAAGGCTAGTATCTCTCCTGACTGGTTACATGGTTACTGAGGAGGTGGATTAGGAGGCAAGGCTAGTATCTCTCCTGACTGGTTCCATGGTTACTGAGGAGGTGGATTAGGAGGCTAGGCTAGTATCTCTCCTGACTGGTTCCATGGTTACTGAGGAGGTGGATTAGGAGGCAAGGCTAGTATCTCTCCTGACTGGTTCCATGGTTACTGAGGAGGTGGATTAGGAGGCTAGGCTAGTATCTCTCCTGACTGGTTCCATGGTTACTGAGGAGGTGGATTAGGAGGCAAGGCTAGTATCTCTCCTGACTGGTTCCATGGTTACTGAGGAGGTGGATTAGGAGGCTAGGCTAGTATCTCTCCTGACTGGTTCCATGGTTACTGAGGAGGTGGATTAGGAGGCAAGGCTAGTATCTCTCCTGACTGGTTCCATGGTTACTGAGGAGGTGGATTAGGAGGCAAGGCTAGTATCTCTCCTGACTGGTTCCATGGTTACTGAGGAGGTGGATTAGGAGGCAAGGCTAGTATCTCTCCTGACTGGTTCCATGGTTACTGAGGAGGTGGATTAGGAGGCAAGGCTAGTATCTCTCCTGACTGGTTCCATGGTTACTGAGGAGGTGGATTAGGAGGCAAGGCTAGTATCTCTCCTGACTGGTTCCATGGTTACTGAGGAGGTGGATTAGGAGGCAAGGCTAGTATCTCTCCTGACTGGTTCCATGGTTACTGAGGAGGTGGATTAGGAGGCAAGGCTAGTATCTCTCCTGACTGGTTCCATGGTTACTGAGGAGGTGGATTAGGAGGCAAGGCTAGTATCTCTCCTGACTGGTTCCATGGTTACTGAGGAGGTGGATTAGGAGGCAAGGCTAGTATCTCTCCTGACTGGTTCCATGGTTACTGAGGAGGTGGATTAGGAGGCAAGGCTAGTATCTCTCCTGACTGGTTCCATGGTTACTGAGGAGGTGGATTAGGAGGCAAGGCTAGTATCTCTCCTGACTGGTTCCATGGTTACTGAGGAGGTGGATTAGGAGGCAAGGCTAGTATCTCTCCTGACTGGTTCCATGGTTACTGAGGAGGTGGATTAGGAGGCAAGGCTAGTATCTCTCCTGACTGGTTCCATGGTTACTGAGGAGGTGGATTAGGAGGCAAGGCTAGTATCTCTCCTGACTGGTTCCATGGTTACTGAGGAGGTGGATTAGGAGGCAAGGCTAGTATCTCTCCTGACTGGTTCCATGGTTACTGAGGAGGTGGATTAGGAGGCAAGGCTAGTATCTCTCCTGACTGGTTCCATGGTTACTGAGGAGGTGGATTAGGAGGCAAGGCTAGTATCTCTCCTGACTGGTTCCATGGTTACTGAGGAGGTGGATTAGGAGGCAAGGCTAGTATCTCTCCTGACTGGTTCCATGGTTACTGAGGAGGTGGATTAGGAGGCAAGGCTAGTATCTCTCCTGACTGGTTCCATGGTTACTGAGGAGGTGGATTAGGAGGCAAGGCTAGTATCTCTCCTGACTGGTTCCATGGTTACTGAGGAGGTGGATTAGGAGGCAAGGCTAGTATCTCTCCTGACTGGTTCCATGGTTACTGTTGAACATGTGTGTGTCTATGTCTGTGTATGTGTGTCTGTGTGTCTGTGTTTGTGTGGAGGGTGTGTGTGCTCCTGTTGCTCAAGCCAACGTTGTCAGACCAAAGGTTGAGTTGCAACTGTGCTTTATGGTCCCTGGGACCTGGGGCTGGCTGGCACGCGTTGGTCCTGCCTCTGAGGAATATTGGCGCGTCAGCAACAAATAATCAGCTTTACTGCCTCATGGCGACACACAGGCAGAGGTGCCCCCACAACCCTACTTTTATGATTATTTTCAAAGTTGTTTCTATACTCTTATCTGTTGTGGTGCTAGTTGCTGTGTGACTGAGTGATGTGTTATATCGTGATGAAGGGGTTACGTCATTAGACTCTTACACTGCTGAATAGCTCACTCCTACAGAGCTTAGACGGGCTGTGGTTAGAAGTTAGACTATCTATGGTTAGAAGTTAGACTGGCTGTGGTTAGAACTTAGACTGGCTATGGTTAGAAGTTAGACTATCTATGGTTAGAACTTAGACTGGCTATGGTTAGAAGTTAGACTATCTATGGTTAGAAGTTAGACTATCTATGGTTAGAAGTTAGACTGGCTGTGGTTAGAAGTTAGACTATCTATGGTTAGAAGTTATACTGGCTGTGGTTAGAAGTTAGACTGGCTGTGGTTAGAAGTTAGACTATCTATGGTTAGAAGTTAGACTGGCTGTGGTTAGAAGTTAGACTATCTATGGTTAGAAGTTAGACTATCTATGGTTAGAAGTTAGACTGGCTGTGGTTAGAAGTTAGACTATCTATGGTTAGAAGTTAGACTGGCTGTGGTTAGAAGTTAGACTGGCTGTGGTTAGAAGTTAGACTATCTATGGTTAGAAGTTAGACTGGCTGTGGTTAGAAGTTAGACTATCTATGGTTAGAAGTTAGACTGGCTGTGGTTAGAAGTTAGACTGGCTGTGGTTAGAAGTTAGACTATCTATGGTTAGAAGTTAGACTGGCTGTGGTTAGAACTTTGTGTTGCTTTGTGTTCTCATAGATATTGGCTTATATAGTTTGGAGTGGGACTTCTGGAGAGTCCTGTAGTTATCTCTCACAGCCACCTGCTCCTGTAGGGTTAATCTGAGAGAAAAAGCTTATTTAGAAACAGGAGTTTAAAACACTGTGTGGGCAAGGCTGAGATAACAACTCATAGCAGTAGTAGGCTAAGCAAGGCACTGATGGAAATTAAGCTAGCCCGTGGCTAGTACTTTTTAAACTGGGTTAATAGAAAATTTGCCCAACTAGCCCCCGGCTAGAGAAATTGTTTATTTTCAAATATCACATGGCACAGTTTTTGGACCCGGGCTAGTGAAAATGGTGGTCTACTAGCAAGGCTGGCCAGTCTCCATGTGCTCTGTGGTTAGAATTCTGGTGCAGGTTGGAGCTTTCACCGTCATGTTATTTACCATTGTGAGACCAAAGTTTACCAAAGTTTACCACTAGAGGTCATTTATTAGCTATAGTAAAGACCAGGGTCACTGAAGAGTCACCACTCTGTCTATCAGGGTCTCAGCTAGTACTTTTTAGTTTCTGTCGTCGCTCTAATTAAACGTCTCAGATACATCCTTCAGGGAAATGTGTGTGTGCGTGCGTGTGTGTGTGTGTGTGATTCCAGTCCCTGTGGAGCAGTCCCCCCCCCCATAGTGCTTTGTCTTCTGTGATGGATTCAGTACAGCTCAGACGGGGGACCTACGGACAGACTGAAAGGGGGAAGGCCAGCGATAGTGTGACAGACTGAGGCTGAGGTCCATAGTGATCGATGGATTTTCCTCTTGGCCAAGCAGCAGTAACACAACTCTTTCCCAGGGTCGCGCACCCCGGCCACTCCATTCAATTATTCCCTCCCTCCATGCCGGAAAACAGGATATTGTCTTTAAACTCAACAGTGATCCTGATGGTCGGTGTGTGTGTGTGTGTGTGTGTGTGTGTGTGTGTGTGTGTGTGTGTGTGTGTGTGTGTGTGTGTGTGTGTGTGTGTGTGTGTGTGTGTGTGTGTGTGTGTGTGTGTGTGTGTGTGTGTGTGTGTAGGGGAGTGTCAGAAATAAGGAAGGTAACATAGGCATGTATTTAGGTAATATTCAGCCTTAAATCAAAACTTCCTCAAGTTGTCTCCACGGCGATTCCCCAAAGGCCCCATTCATCGTTCTGTGTGACAGCGGGCTTAAGCAGAGGAACGCGGACGTGTGTGCTTTAGTGTGTGTGTTTGCGTGGGTTTTGATTTCTTAGGGTCGGCCAACGGGTGATGTTTTTCCACTACGGCGTGTGATTGTCTTTTGCTTGTTATAATTACTGCAGTGTCCCGTCTCCCGTCTGTCCCATACACGATTCCAGGGATGGCTTCATACGTTCCTTAGTCAGGGCAGAACAGATCAAACCTGAACTTCTCTACCCTTCAACCAAGTATGACAATTGACTACTTTTTCCACCGATGGTGGCAATGGGCAGTGGCCCAGAGTGGTGGGTGAGTGGAAACATTAGCAGTACCAGGAGGGCCAGGCCAGTGGTCACTACAGGAGACAGCAGTAATAGGTGACCTACATAACATTACACAGTAAAAAAAAAAATATATATATATATATATATCTGTTGCGTTATTGAGTCATTAGGTTATATAACCCCCTGTTAATATTGGCACATGGCTAAGAAACACCAGGGATGCCAGGCCAAGACAAAGAAACTCCTACTAAGGAGAGATAGGGAGAGAGGGATTAAGAAGCAGATAAGGGAATAGAGAGGGGTATTTCAATGCTGTATTGTTGGCTGTACTGGTTAACACAGAGCTCAGTATCTGAGCAGAGACACGGTCATGTATGGGGATCTGCATTCAACATCATATGTGTTACAATTCATATTATATATAATGAATTTGCTAAACATACAAAATGGTCCCCATTTGCAAAACGTACAATATGCTACGAATTTGCGAAGCGTATGATATGTTACGAATTCTAGCTAGGTGGCTATGTGGCTAAGTAACCATCTGTCTTATGTAACCATACCAAACATAACATATCATACTAAATGGAGCATCTCAGATTTACGTACAGAATAATACGAAATTCTCTGAGACCAGGTTGATACTTATGACTTCTCCAACTGGGGGGACTAGATACAAAAAGTGCTTTCATTTCTAAACTATAAACCAGCTATGTATGAATTTCCACAAATAGAAGGTCACATTCTGTACTGTCGCCTCATATGAAACATTTGATCTCAAATCCAAAATGCTTAAGTATAGTGACAAATTATATTTAAAAGAAAATAGCTTCACTGTCCAAACACATACGGTGTTGAATGCAGATCCCCATACATGACCGTGTCTCTGCTCAGATACTGAGCTCTGTGTTAACCAGTACAGCCAACAATACAGCGTTGAAATACCCCTCTCTATTCCCTTATCTGCTTCTTAATCCCTCTCTCCCTATCTCTCCTTAGTAGGAGTTTCTTTGTCTTGGCCTGGCAAGTATTCGGACAAATTCACTAATGGTGTTATGTTGTATCTTTAATATGTAAAAAAACAAAACAAAAAACATAGTAATAATAATGAACCATTCACCAAGCCTCCACTGGAGAGCCAGGCCCAGCCAATCAGAAGGAGTTTTTCCCCACAAAAGGGCTTTATTACAGACAGAAATACTCCACAGTTTCATCAGCTGTCCGGGTGGCTGGTCTCAGATGATCCCGCAGGTGAATAAGCCGGATGTGGAGGTCCTGGGCTGGCGTGGTTACACGTGGTCTGCCGTTGTGAGGCCGGTTGAACGTACTGCCAAATTCTCTAAAATGACGTTGGAGGTTGAGAAATGAACATTACATTCTCTGGCAACAGCTCTGGTGGACATTCCTGTAATCAGCATGCCAATTGCACGCTCCCTCAAAAGTTGAGACATCTGTGGCATTGTGTTGTGTGACAAAATTGCACATTTTAGAGTGGCCTTACTGTCCCCAGCACAAGGTGCACCTGTGTATTGATCATGATGTTATATCAGCTTCTTGATATGCCACACCTGTCAGGTGGATGGATTATCTTGGCAAAGGAGAAATGCTCACTAACAGGGATGTAAACATATTTGTGCACATTTGAGAGAAATAAGCTTTGCATGGAACATTTCAGCTCAGGAAACATGGGACCAACACTTTACATGTTGCCTTTATATTTTTGTTCAGTGTAGTTAGCACGGCAGACAAGGCTATTCTTACAGGGCAACAAGAGGAAACCAGGGAGAGCACCCACGATGTTGGCTGATGTAGGCATTTTCCTGTGTTTGTGCAGTTGTCAATCCTAAAGGTACTTTCTGTGGTAGTTCATTTTAATACAATGAACACATTAATGTCCTTCATGTTCATGTTTTCAGTTGGAAGTTACAAGAATGTGAAAACAACACCTTTGCAAGGACCCAAACTAAACTAAACCAAACTAAACTAAACCAAACCAAACTAAACCAAACCAAACTAAACTAAACTAAGCCAAACTAAACTAAGCCAAACTAAACCAAACTAAACTAAACTAAACCAAACTAAACTAAACTAAGCCAAACTAAACTAAGCCAAACTAAACTAAACTAAGCCAAACTAAACCAAACTAAACTAAACTAAACCAAACTAAACTAAACTAAGCCAAACTAAACTAAGCCAAACTAAACTAAGCCAAACCAAACTAAACCAAACTAAACTAAACTAACCTAACCTAACCTAACCTAAACTAAACTAAGCCAAACTAAACTAAACCAAACCAAACCAAAACAAACCAAAATAAACTAAACTACGCTAAACTAAACTAAACTATGCTAAACTAAACTATGCTAAACTAAGCTAAACTAAACTAAGCTAAACTAAGCTAAGCTAAACTAAGCTAAACTAAACTAAACTACGCTAAAATAAGCCAAACTAAACAAAGCTAAGCTAAACTAAGCTAAGCTAACCTAAACTAAGCTAAACTAAGCTAACCTAAACTAAACTAAACTAAGCTAAGCTAAACTAAGCTAACCTAAACTAAACTAAACTAAGCTAAACTAAACTAAGCTAACCTAAACTAAACTAAACTAAACTAAACTAAGCTAAACTAAACTAAGCTAACCTAAACTAAACTAAGCTAACCTAAACTAAACTAAGCTAAGCTAAACTAAACTAACCTAACCTAAACTAAACTAAGCTAAGCTAAACTAAGCTAACCTAAACTAAACTAAGCTAAACTAAACTAAGCTAACCTAAACTAAACTAAACTAAGCTAAACTAAGCTAACCTAAACTAAACTAAGCTTTCACCAGGCATAATTTAAATTAAATTAAATCAAAAACACAGATCAACTTTCGGTGGAATAGTTGAAAAGCTCCATATTCCCTTGACACGGCCTTATTCTCTGTCAGGGCTCTCGTAAGGACCCCAACACTGTGACTGCTGCCCTGTCCTGCCGCCCCCCTGCTGCTAACGAAAACGCAGACACACATGTTTGTGTTAGCAGCTCTAGGGGGCTCTCCTCTCCCTGTGACTCCCATTATATTGTGATTTACTATTACACTCCCTGATGTGCTCCCTCCGCGCCTCAGACCACACGGCTGCATGGGCATACATGTCTCAGCTCTATGGTTATTAAAGTTAGGACTTTATCATCTTCAGTGATTGTTAGTTGTATATTATCTTCGTTTAAAACAGTATAGATGCGTTGTGTGTGTGTGATTGAGAGATTGATATTAGTACTTTTCATTCAGACAGTTGATTTATTCCACAGTAGATCTCATTTCTCAACATCTCCGTGATCCTGCTTTTTGCTGTCATAGGTCAGCCAATGTTTCCTTAGTTGTGTACATTGCTTATTAGTAAGTGTTTGTTTAGTCACTAGTGAGACATAAAACTATCCAATTGGAGTTGCTCTGGGGGGGGGCGATGCACGCTCCAGCAACAACAATACAACTGCTTGTGCCTCCAAGAACCCGAACTCGCCTTGCTAAAGGTCGGGGAACGTGCTGTGCAAGGGTCGTGATACAACTAAGGCCCCATAAACCAAAGTGCATCTCCCGAAGGGGGTAATAACTGCATGCGAGGCAAGCACACACACACACACACACACACACACACACACACACACACACACACACACACACACACACACACACACACACACACACACACACACACACACACACACACACACACACACACACGCAGGTGCTTAGTCCTTGGACAGGTCCACTCCACAGACACTGAGTCTGATGCTTCAGTTGGCATTTATAGTGTTGATGTCAGTTATATGGTTGCAATATGTCAGTTATATGGTTACAATATGGTCTATGCATACTACGAATACATTATTACGTGTTATATTTCTGAAGCCAAATAGGTGTGGAATGTTGACAGGTCACTGTCACTCAGGTCACTGTAGATGACCCCTGGGATGGGTCATAGGGGTGTCTGATGTGACACATTCTCTGTCCTCCCACAGAGGTGATCTTTTTCCTCTGCTTGACTGTGCTACCTCTCCCACCTCCTTCAACAGCCCACAAAACATACAGCTATCTCCAGAGTCAACACTAGTCACCTTGATATAGCAATACTGTATCAGCAGAGAATACATCGAGAGAGAGAGAGAGAGAGAGAGAGAGAGAGAGAGAGAGAGAGAGAGAGAGAGAGAGAGAGAGAGAGAGAGCAATGGAGCGAGAAAGAGAGATAGAGAGCAAGGGAGCGATAGAGACTGAGAAAGGGAGATAAACAGAGAGAGAAAGAGAGAGAGGGAGCAGACAGAGAGCATGTCCACACATGTTTCCTGTGAGCAAATGAATAATGTACTATGTTTATATTATTAGCAAACGACCAATTTAGTCCATTCAGCTATTTTCTCCATTTCTACAACACAAAACACAAAACCCTCCAAACAACAGGACGTGCAGAGAAACCCCTAAAATAAGACAGAAAACCACGCTGTGATGGATGAGACGGAGACATCTGGAACGATGACTTCCGTCACCACCGGTTTGATTGTTTCCTTGAGAGAAAAAGAACAGGAAAGAGAGAGAAGAGGCCTCCCCCATCTCTCCCCAGCACTAGCTAGCTTTCCCTGTCCATGTCCCACACACACACACTCTGACACACTGGATGTATGTTCCCTGAGAGATTTGGCTCACACCTTGCTCCAAAGCACAGATAAAACAGCTTGACATAGAATTAAAAACATAGAATTAAAAACATAGAATTAAAAACATAGAATTAAAAACATAGAATTAAAAAGGTTTCATCAGATATTATTCATCCTGATCAGATAGGTTTTTTACATGGACGATACATTTACCTGACGTGCTACCTTGTTCCGGACCTGCTGTTTTCGACTCTCTCTCTCTACCGCACCTGCTGTCTCTAACTCTGAATGATCGGCTATGAAAAGCCAACTGACTTTTACTCCTTGGGTGCTGACCTGTTGCACCCTCTACAACCACTGTGATTATTATTATTTGACTATGCCGGTCATCTATGTACATTTGAACATCCTGGCCATGTTCTGTTATAATCTCCACCCGGCACAGCCAGAAGAGGACTGGCCACCCCTCAGAGCGTGGCTCCTCTCTAGGTTTCTTCCTAGGTTCCTGCCTTTCTAGGGAGTTTTTCCTAGCCACCGTGCTTCTACACCTGCATTGCTTGCTGTTTGGGGTTTTAGGCTGGGTTTCTATATAGCAATTTGTGACATCTGCTGATGTAAAAAGGACTTTATAAATACATTTGATTGATTGATTGATTGATAATACAAGACAATAACTTGACACAACAGAACACTGAAACATCGAAGGAACCAGGCCTGGTCATTCATAGCAGTTTTTGAAAAGGCCTTTGATAAAAATGTATATACAGTGGGGCAAAAAAGTATTTAGTCAGCCACCAATTGTGCAAGTTCTCCCACTTAAAAAGATGAGAGAGGCCTGTAATTTTCATCATAGGTACACTTCAACTATGACAGACAAAATGAGAAAAAAAAGTCCAGAAAATCACATTGTAGGATTTTTTATGAATTTATTTGCAAATTATGGTGGAAAATAAGTATTTGGTCAAAAACAAAAGTTTATCTCAATACTTTGTTATATACCCTTTGTTGGCAATGACAGAGGTCAAACGTTTTCTGTAAGTCTTCACAAGGTTTTCAAGCCTGTCATGACCCCACTGTTTCATGGCAATGGAGGGCTCTCACGGGGTGGTCGCGAGAGTGCTCGGGGAGGTGTTTAGGGGTTTCCGTTGGTGCTACTACGGTGGAAAGTCCAGACCAGGTCTCTACCGTGCGCATTCCCCCTGAATATGCCGATTTGTCTCTCGCGTTCTCCAAAAAGAAGGCGACTCAATTACCACCCCATCGACGGGGGGATTGTGCGATAAATGTCCTGGTAGACGCCACACTTCCCAGGAGTCACTGTATCCCCTGTCACAGGCGGAGACGGTGGCTATGGAAACATATGTCTCCGATTCCCTGCGTCAGGGGTACATTCGGTCTTCCACTTCACCCGCATCCTCGAGTTTCTTTTTTGTGAAGAAGAAGGAGGGAGGTCTGCGCCCGTGTATTGACTATCGAGGCCTAAACCAGATCACTGTGAGGTACAGTTACCCACTACCTCTCATAGCCACAGCGATTGAGTCAATGCACGGGGCGCGCTTCTTCACCAAACTAGATCTCAGGAGCGCAACCTGGTGCGTATCCGGGAGGGAGGCGAGTGGAAGACGGCGTTCAGTACGACCTCAGGGCATTATGAGTACCTCGTCATGCCGTACGGGTTGATGAATGCTCCATCAGTCTTCCAAGCCTTTGTAGACGAGATTTTCAGGGACCTGCACGGGCAGGGTGTAGTGGTGTATATTGACGACATTCTGATATACTCCGCTACACTCGCCGAGCATGTTTCCCTGGTGCGCAGGGTGCTTGGTCGACTGTTGGAGCATGACCTGTACGTCAAAGCTGAGAAATGCCTGTTCTTCCAACAGTCCGTCTCCTTCCTAGGGTACCGCATTTCCACCTCAGGGGTGGAGACGGAGAGTGACCGCATTTCAGCCGTGCGTAATTGGCCGACTCCCACCACGGTGAAGGAGGTGTAGCGGTTTCTAGGGTTTGCCAATTACTACCAGAGGTTTGTCCGGGGTTTTGGTCAGGTAGCGGTGTTACGTTCCCCAGTTTCTGTGTTGTATTTGAGTGTGTGTGTTTCAGGAGATGGCTTCCTGGAAGCCTCCCCAACCAGCTGATTGGTCGACCCCAGGCTAATTGATGATTGGAGCTGACCCCGCCCCCTTGTCAAGAAGCAGCTGACTCTAATCACCATTGCCACCTGAAGATATAAAGCCAGTGTTCTGTTCAGGAGAGAAAAAGAGAAATGATCCTGAGAGAGATAGAGAGATATATATCATTATAGGCTGAGATTGAATGTTGGATAGATCATTGCTGAGAGAGAGGTTTATGGCTGAGGGGTTATAGCATGTTGGTTGTGAGTATGCACTGTGTTAGTTGTTGTTGGTAGCAGCTTGGCTATGTTCTGTGTTTGTTGCTTGTTCAGAGCATCTTTAGTGACCTGAGTTAGTTTTCTCAGTTTTGTTGTGAAGTGGATTGTTTGTTGTTCTGTTTCATTTGTTCCCAGGGGGGAAGGGGAAGGCACTTAGGGAGTGCTTAGGCAAGAGGCCCGAGGGCATACATATACCCGTAGTATATTCAATGTCTAGGCACACTAGGTAAGACCTGGGCGGACCACCCCCTGTATTTTGGTTAGGGCACCAGGAGGTGCTAAGTTAGGTAAGTTAAGTGGGTAGGCAGGTTAGATAGGAAAGGGGGAAGCTTTGATATTTACTTTCTTTGCTTTGGTTCCGTGCTTTGGTTCCGTGTAGGAAATAAATCCTAGTAACGGTAAATTCTGACTTTTGTCATCCTTATTCGCACCTACAGTCCATACCTCTTTCACTTCACGGGGAGTTGAGTTGTAGCAGGGAGTTGCGTTCCCTCTTTTTAGAGGCGTGCGTAACAAGCGGCTCCCATTGCCTCACTGCTGAAGGGGGGACCAGTACGTTTGCAGTGGTCGGCTGAGGCGGACAGGGCTTTTGGTCACCTGAGGGCTCTGTTTACTTCGGCTCTCGTGCTGGCCCATCCGGATCCCTCTTTGGCGTTCGTGGTGGAGGTGGGCGCGTCCGAGGCTGGGATAGGAGCTGTGCTCTCTCAGAGCTCGGGTACGCCACCGAAGTTCTGCCCCTGTGCCTTCTTCTCGAGGAAGCTCAGCCCGGCAGAGAGAAACTATCACGTGGGGGACCGGGAGCTTTTGGCTGTCGTCAAGGCTTTGAAGGCGTGGAGACATTGGCTTGAGGGGGCTAAACACCCTTTTCTCATCTGGACTGACCACCACAATCTGGAGTACATCCGTGCGGCGAGGAGACTGAACCCTCGCCAGGCAAGGTGGGCCATGTTTTTTACCGTTTTGTTTTCACCCTTTCTTACAGACCAGGTTCCCAGAACGTGAAGGCAGACGCACTGTCCCGGCTGTATGACACAGAGGAGCGGCCCATGTATCCCACCCCCACGCCGGTAGTGTGGGAGCTGGACACGGACATTGAGCAGGCGTTGCATGCAGAGCCTGCTCCCCTCCAGTGTCCCGCTGGGCGTCTGTACGTTCCGTCTGCTGTTCGTGACCGGCTGATCTATTGGGCCCACACGTCACCCTCCTCTGGTCATGCGCTGTCTGAGTGGGAAGTACTGGTGGCCCACTTTGGCTAAGGACGTGAGGGTTTATATTTCCTCCTGCTCGGTGTGCGCCCAGTGTAAGGCTCCTAGGCACCTGCCCAGAGGTAAGCTACACCCCTTACCCGATCCACAACGGCCATGGTCGATTTCCTGACCGATCTCCCCCCATCACAGGGAAACACCACAATCCTGGTTGTTGTGGATCGTTTCTCTAAGTCCTGCCGTCTCCTCCCTCTGCCCGGTCTCTCTACGGCCCTACAGACTGCGGAGGCCTTGTTTACACACGTCTTCCGACACTACGGGGTGCCTGAGGATATAGTGTCTGATCGGGGTCCCCAGTTCACATCGAGGGTCTGGAGGGCATTCATGGAACGTTTGGGGTCTCGATCAGCCTTACCTCGGGTTTCCACCCCGAGAGTATAACGGCAGTTGGAGAGAGTTAACCAGGATGTGGGTAGGTTTCTGAGGTCTTATTGCCAGGACCGGCCGGGGGAGTGGGCGGCGTTTGTGCCCTGGGCAGAGATGGCCCAGAACTCGCTCCGCCACTCCTCTACTAACTTTTCCCCCTTTCAGTGCGTACTGGGGTATCAGCCGGTTCTGGCGCCTTAGCATCAGAGTCAGACTGAGGCTCCTGCGGTGGTCGACTGGTTCCGGCGCGCTGAGGAGACATGGGACACCGCCCATGTTCACCTTCAGTGCGCCGTGCTGCGCCAGAAAGCCAGCGCAGACCGTCACCGCAGTGAGGCCCCGGTGTTTGCACCGGGTCTGGCTCTCGACCCGAAACCTGCCCCTCCGCCTACCCTGCCGGAAGTTGAGTCCGTGGTTTGTGGGGCCATTTAAAGTCCTGAGGAGATTAAACGAGCTTCCCCCCGATTACCGTATTAACCCCTCGTTCCTTGTGTCTCTCCTCAGGCCGGTGATGGCTGGCCCGCTCCAGGAGTCTGAGGTGCGGGAGGTTCCTCCGCCCCCCTCTGGACATCGAGGAGAATTTGGATGAGGGGCCTTCAGTACCTCATGGACTGGGAGGGGTACGGTTCGGATGAGAGATGCTGGGTTCCGGTGGAGGATGTGTTGGACCCTTCAATGGTGCGGGAGTTCCACCGTCTCCGTCCAGAACGCCCTGCACCTCGCCCTCTGGGTCGTCTTCGATGCCGGTGTCGGCGCGCTGTTGGAGCCGCGCGTCAAGGGGGGGGGGGGTACTGTCACGGCTTCTGCCGAAGTCGGTTCCTCTCCTTGTTTGGGCGGCGTTCGGCGGTCGACGTCACCGGTCTTCTAGCCATTGCCAATCCACTTTTCATTTTCCATTTGTTTTGTCTTGTTTTCCTGCACACCTGGTTTACATCTCATCATTATTACTATGTGTATTTAGCCCTCTATTCCCTCCATGTCTGTGTGGGGTATTGTTTTTGTCAAGGTTGGCACGCTTCCGGCTGGTTTGCACCGGGTTTTGTTTTATACCCGTTCTTTGTGGCAGCCAGAATTTTGAACTTGGGTTTTGTACTTTGTGCTGCCTCACTTGTTTCTTGGGCATTTGTTTTGTGATGCGGTTGCGTTCTGTATTATGATTGCCTAAGTACAGTGCTTTGTTCACTCATCTCTGCTCTCCTGCGCCTGACTTCCATGCACCAGCTACACCATTGACAGTCTAGCCACTCTACCATAAAATCCTGTTTAGTGGAGTGCTACAGAGATGGTTGTCCTTCTGGAAGGTTCTCCCATCTCCACAGAGGAACTCTGGACCTCTGTTAGAGTGACCATCAGGTTCTTGGTCACCTCCCTGACCAAAGCCCTTCTCCCCCGATTGCACAGTTTTGCCGGGCGGCCAGCTCTAGGAAGAGTCTTGGTGGTTCCAAACTTCTTCCATTTAAGAATGATGAGGCCACTGTGTTCTTGGGAACCTTCAATGCTGCAGACATTTTTTGGTACCCTTCCCCAGATCTGTGCCTCGACCCAATCCTGTCTCGGAGCTCTACGGACAATTACTTCGACCTCATGGCCTGGTTTTTGCTCTGACGTGCACTGTCAACTGTGGGACCTTTATATAGACAGGTGTATGCCTTTCTAAATCACGTCCAATCAATTGAATTTACCACAGGTGGACTCCAATCAAAATGTAGAAAGTTCATAGCAAAGGGTCTGAATACTTATGTAAGTAAGGTATTTCTGTTTTTTATCTTTAAGACATTTGCAAACATTTCTAAAAACCTGTTTTCACTTTGTCATTATGGGGTATTGTGATGTCATTATGGGGTATTGTGTTTATTTAATCCATTTATTTAATCCATTTTGGGACAAGGCTGTAATATCACAAAATGTGGAAAAAGGCTCTGAATGCACTGTAATGCACAGAAGAAATAGACAAGATCTTGCAACCAAGATCTAGTCATATCACAGTTTAGTTATGGCGTACTTTAGACAAATCGTTTTTTCAAAAGATAAGAGCAAAAAAATAGTTCACTTATTTTGAGAGGTAAGACAGTCAAAATTAAACATGCTTATTTATGTAATGAATAACTCTCACTAAAAGCTTTAGTCATAAAAGAGTTATACTTAGTTATCCTGTAGATCTCCAGTTGATTAGTAACAACGGCTCAACCTTTGTTAAAAACTAAAACGTTTTGCCTTCATCAGATTACTGTAACGAGTGCGCTGAGAGTCGGGAAGCAAGTTCAGGGAGTGAATATTTCATAAATAAACGGAACGTAATACAAAACAACGCACAGACATGAAACAGAAACAGAAACAATAACGCCTGGGTAAGGAACCAACGGGAGTGACAGATACAGGGAAGGTAATCAGGGAAGTGATGGAGTCCAGGTGAGTCTGATGACGCGCTGGTGTGCGTAACGATGGTGACAGGTGTGCGCCATAACGAGCAGCCTGGTGACCTAGAGCGCCTGAGAGGGAGTATACGTGACAATTACAACCTCTCATATTCTGTTAATTGAAAATGAAACCTTGTTTAAAGAATTACCTTTTTTAAAAACAAGCCTTACAAAGCTGGTTACAATTCATCCTCCAGAAAAGACAGAACAAATATTACAAAAAGTTGTGAAACTCAAATATATGAATACATTATTTATGGATTCTTTACCATTTATTTGTTAAATAAAATATTTTGAAATAAATAAATATTCTTTATTCATGATATTCTGAATATGGAGTTATGTCACACATGCAGCTATCAAAAATATATGGGATTGTCTGCTCTACACAAAGTTAAAACCAACTGATTGCAGTATTACTGCAGAAATGGAGGAGGCGAGTAGAAGGTGGAAAAGGTAAGGAACTTGTTTGTCTGCCCTATAGTACAGCATCTGGTACAGCATCTGTTACAGCATCTGGTACAGCATCTGGTACGTCACAAGCTGCATCTCCTTGAGCTGTTCCTCTGTCCAGTGTCTGTGTTCTTTTGCCCATCTTAATATTTTATTTTTATTGGCCAGTCTGAGATATGTCTTTTTCCTTGCAACTCTGCCTAGAAGGCCAGCATCCCGGAGTCGACTCTTCAACTGTTGACGTTGAGACTGGTGTTTTGTGGGTACTATTTAATGAAGCTGCCAGTTGAGGACTTGTGAGGTGTCTGTTTCTCAAACTAGACACTCTAATGTACTTGTCCTCTTGCTCAGTTGTGCACCGGGGCATCCCACTCCTCTTTCTATTCTGGTTAGAGCCAGTTTGCGCTGTTCTGTGAAGGGAGTAGTGCACAACATTGTACGAGATCTTCAGTTTATTTGTGCTGCAATTTCTGAGGGTGGTAACCCTAATGAACTTACCCTCTACAGCAGAGGTAATTCTGAGTCATCCTTTCCTCTGGTGGTCCTCATGAGAGCCAGTTTCATCATAGCGTTTGATGGTTTTTGCGACTGCACTTGAAGAAACTTTCAAAGTTCTTGAAATGTTCCGTATTGACTGACCTTCATGTCTTAAAGTAATGATTGACTGTCGTTTCTCTTTGCTTATTTGAGCTGTTCTTGCCATAATATGGACTTGGTCTTTTACCAAATAGGGATATCTTCTGTATACCTCCCCTACCTTATCACAACACAACTGATTGGCTCAAACGCATTAAGAAGGAAAGAAATTCCTCAAATTAACTTTTAACAAGACACACCTTTTAATTGAAATGCATTCCAGGTGACTATCTCATGAAGCTGGTTGAGAGAATGCCAAGAGTGTGCAAAGCTGTCATCAAGGCAAAGGGTGGCTAATTTTAAGAATCTCAAATATATAATATATTTTTATTTAACAATTTTTGGTCACTACATGATTCCATGTGTTATTTCATAGTTTTGATGTCCTCACTATTATTCTGCAATGTGGAAAATAGTTTTTTTTTTATCCCTTGAAAGAGTAGGTGTGTCCAAACTTTTGAATGGTACTGTATTATATATACAGTATATACTGCAGAAGCTTTTAAAACCTGTCTAGCCCACATTCCACTGAAAGGCAGCGTGCGAAATTCAAAAAATATTTTTTAGAAATATTTCACTTTCACACATTAACAAGTCCAATACAGCAAATGAAAGATAAACATCTTGTGAATCCAGCCAACATGTCCGATTTTTTTAAATGTTTTACAACGAAAACACCACGTATATTTATGTTAGCTCACCACCAAATACAAAAAAGCGCAGACATTTCTTTCACAGCACAGGTAGCTTGCACAAAACCGACCAAATAGAGATAGAATTACTCACTAACCAAGAAACAACTTCATCAGATGACAGTCTTATAACATGTTATACAATAAATCTATGTTTTGTTCAAAAAATGTGCATATTTCAGGTATAAATCATAGTTTTACATTGCAGCTACAATCACAAATAGCACCAAAGCAGCTAGAACAATTACAGAGACCAACGTGAAATACCTAAATACTCAACATAAAACATTTATGAAAAATACATGGTGTACAGCAAATGAAAGACAAACATCTTGTGAATCCAGCCAATATTTCAGATTTTTTAAGTGTTTTACAGCGAAAACACAATATAGCATTATATTAGCTTACTACAGTAGCCAGCCACACAACCGCATTCATTCAACGCAACGGTAGCGAAAAAAACAGCAAAATATATACATTTATTCACTAACCTTCACAATCTTCATCAGATGACAGTCCTATAACATCATATTACACAATACATATATGGTTTGTTCGAAAATGTGCATATTTAGAGCTGAAATCCATGGTTATACATTGTGAAAACGTAGCAACTTTTTCCTAGAATGTCCGGATATATTTCTGACACTCACCTAATCTAGTCAAATAACTCATCATAAACTTTACTAACTTTACTGGACATGAGAACTTACATAACACGAAGAACGCACGAACAGGAACAGACTAAACAAACGAAACAGTCCCGTGTGGTACATACACAGACATGGAAGACAATCACCCACAAACAAACGGTGTGAACAGCCTACCTTAATTTATGGCTGCAAGCCCGAAGCCGGGCACATTATGACAACAGCCACTTCAAGTGCAGGGCGCGAAATTCAAAATATATTTTTTAGAAATATTTAACTCACACATTAACAAGTCCAATACAGCATTTGAAAGATAAACATCTTGTGAATCCAGCCAACATGTCCGATTTTTAAAATGTTTTACAGCGAAAACACCACGTATATTTATGTTAGCTCACCACCAAATACAAATAAGGACAGACATTTTTCACAGCACAGGTAGCATGCACAAAGCCAACCTAACTAACCAAGAACCAACCAAACTAACCAACAAACAACTTCATCAGATGACAGTCTTATAACATGTTATTCAATAAATCTATGTTTTGTTCGAAAAATGTGCATATTTGAGCTATAAATCAGTTTTACATTGCAGCTACCATCACAGCTACCGTCAGAAATGGCACCGAAACAGCCAGAGTAATTACAGACACCAACGTCAAATACCTAAATACTCATCATAAAACATTTCTGAAAAATACATGGTGTACAGCAAATGAAAGACAGGCATCTTGTGATTCCAGCCAATATTTCCGATTTCTTAAAAACTTCTACTTGCACACAATCCCGGATCCGGGAGCACCCCCATCAGTAAAAAAGCTGACTAGCATAGCCTAGCATAGCGTCACAAGTAAATACTAGCATCTAAATATCATTAAATCACAAGTCCAAGACACCAGATGAAAGATACACATCTTGTGAATCCAGCCATCATTTCTGATTTTTTAAATGTTTTACAGGGAAGACACAATATGTCAATCTATTAGCTAACCACGATAGCAAAAGACACAACTTTTTTTTCCCACCATTTTTTTCCTGCATAGGTAGCTATCACAATTTCGACCAAATAAAGATATAAATAGCCACTAACCAAGAAACAACTTCATCAGATGACAGTCTGATAACATATTTATTGTATAGCATATGTTTTGTTAGAAAAATTTGCATATTTCAGGTATAAATCATAGTTTACCATTGCAGCCACCATCACAACTCTCACCAAAGCAACTAGAATAACTACAGAGACCAACGTGAATTACCTAAATACTCATCATAAAACATTTATGAAAAATACACAGCGTACAGCAAATGAAAGACAAAGATCTTGTGAATCCAGACAATATTTCAGATTTTTTAAGTGTTTTACAGCGAAAACACAATATAGCATTATATTAGCTTACTACAATAGCCAACCACACAACAGCATTGATTCAAGCCAACAATAGCGATAACGAATAAACCAGCAAAAGATATTAATTTTTTCACTAACCTTCTCAAACTTCTTCTGATGACAGTCCTATAACATCATATTACACAATACATATAGAGTTTGTTCGAAAATGTGCATATTTAGCGGCACAAATCGTGGTTATACAATGAGAATAGTAGCCAAGCTGCCAACAATATGTCGGGAGAAATCTTGGGAGAGGCACCTAATCTAATCACTAACTAATCATAAACTTGACAAAGAAAATACAGGTTGGACAGCAAATGAAAGATACATTAGTTCTTAATGCAATCGCTGTGTTAGATTTTTAAAATTAACGTTACTACGACATACAGCGTGCGTTAAAGCGAGACCGCACCGAAATTAATGGCGGAATATGAGTTTTACATTTTTCAACAGAACAACGAATTAACATCATAAATAGTTCTTACTTTTTGATGAGCTCCCATCAGAATCTTGGGCAAGTTGTCCTTTGTCCAAAAGAATCGTTGCTCGGTTGTAGATTGTCGCCTTCAACTTTGGAATTAGCAGTAAACATTAGCCATGTGGCCCAGACGTGCCCAACTCACTAGAACGCAGCACAAATAAATACCCGAAAATCGCAATATACTGATATAAACTGATATAACTCGGTTTAACTTCTTCTGGCTGCAAGCCCGAGGCCGGCCACAATATGACAACAGCCACTTCAAGTGCAGGGCGAGAAATTCAAAATATATTTTTTAGAAATATTTAACTTTCACACATTAACAAGTCCAATACAGCAAATGAAAGGTACACATCTTGTGAATCCAGCCAACATGTCCGATTTTTAAAATGTTTTACAGCGAAAACACCACGTATATTTATGTTAGCTCACCACCAAATACAAAAAAGGACAGAAGTTTTTCACAGCACAGGTAGCATGCACAAAGCCAACCTAACTAACCAAGAACCAACCAAACTAACCAACAAACAACTTCATCAGATGACAGTCTTATAACATGTTATTCAATAAATCTATGTTTTGTTCGAAAAATGTGCATATTTCAGGTATAAATCATAGTTTACATTGCAGCTACAATCAGAAATTGCACCGAAAGCAGACAGAATAATTACAGACACCAACGTCAATTACCTAAATACTCATCATAAAACATTTCTGAAAAATACATAGTGTACAGCAAATGAAAGACAGGCATCTTGTGATTCCAGACAATATTTCCGATTTCTTAAGTGTTTTACAGCGAAAACACAATATAGCGTTATATTAGCTTACCACAATAGCCAGAAACACAAGCAATTTCCCAGCAGCAAAAGTTAGCGATCGTAACAAACCAGCAAAAGATATATAATTTTTGACTAACCTTGATATGCTTCATCAGATGACAGTCCTATAACATCAGGTTATACATACACTTATGTTTTGTTCGAAAATGTGCATATTTAGAGCTGAAATCAGTGGTTATACATTGTGCTAACGTAGCTACTTTTTCCACAACGTCCGGATATTTTTCTGACACTTTTTCTGACACACATATTCTGACCAAATAGCTATTCATAAACATAACTAAAAAATACATGTTGTATAGGAAATGATAGATACACTAGTTCTTAATGCAATCGCCGTGTTAGAATTCTAAAAATAACTTCATTACGACATAAGGCTTACGTTATGGCGAGCGAGTGCCCAAAACCTGGGCGCAAAACTAATAGTACACAGTTCGACAGATATATGAAATAGCATCATAAAATGGGTCCTACTTTTGCTGATCTTCCATCAGAATGTTGTACAAGATGTCCTTTGTCAAGAACAATCGTTGCTTGGATTTAGAACGTCCTTTTTCCCTCTTGAATTAGCAAGCGCACTAGCCAAGTGGCGCGAAGCTCTCCTTTCTGAACAAAGGCACACAACGCAACACGCCTAACGTCCCGAATAAATTTCAAAAATCTAATAAAACTATATTGAAAAAACATACTTTACGATGATATTGTCACATGTATCAAATAAAATCAAAGCCGGAGATAGTAGTCGCCTTTAACGAAAGCTTTTCAGAAGGCAATTCCAGGTCCAACCTCGCGCTTTCCAGAAAACAGGAAATGGGTGACACGTCATTCCAAGAGGATTTATTCCATCTCAGACCAAGATAAACACTCCATTTCTTCTCTCACTGCCTCTTGACATCCAGGGGAAGGTGTATGACGTGCATGTATACTAATACGTATCATGCCCATTTATAGGCAGGACCTAGAAGAGAGCATCGATTTCAGATTTTCCACTTCCTGGTCAGGAAGTTTGTGCCAAATGAGTTCTGTTTTACTCACAGATATAATTCAAACGGTTTTAGAAACTAGAGAGTGTTTTCTATCCAATAGTAATAATAATATGCATATTGTACGAGCAAGAATTGAGTACGAGGCCGTTTGAAATGGGCACCTTTTATCTGGCTACTCAATACTGCCCCTGCAGCCCAAACAGGTTAATTAGCCTTATATGGTTCTCAATCAGGGGCAGGTGTTTGACGTTTCCTCTGATTGAGAACCATATTAACCTGTTTGGTTTTGGCACAAACTTCCTGACCAGGAAGTGGAAAATCTGAAATCGATGCTCTCTTCTAGGTCCTGCCTATAAATGGGCATGATACGTATTAGTATACATGCACATCATACACCTTCCCCTGGATGTCAAGAGGCGGTGAGAGAAGAAATGGAGTGTTTATCTTGGTCTGAAGTGGAATGAATCCTCTTGGAATGACGTGTCACCCATTTCCTGTTTTCAGGAAGGTGCGAGGTTGGACCTGGAATTGCCTTCTGAAAAGCTTTCGTTATAGGCGACTACTATCTCCGGCTTTGATTTTATTTGATACATGTGACAATATCATCGTAAAGTATATTTTTTCAATATAGTTTTATTAGACTATTGAAATTTATTCGGGACGTTAGGCGTGTTGCGTTGTGTGCCTTTGTTCAGGAAGGAGAGCTTCGCGCCACTTGGCTAGTGCGCTTGCTAATTCAAGAGGGAAAAAGGACGTTCTAAATCCAAACAACGATTGTTCTTGACAAAGGACACCTTGTACAACATTCTGATGGAAGATCAGCAAAAGTAGGACCCATTTTATGATGTTATTTCATATATCTGTCGAACTGTGTACTATTAGTTTTGCGCCCAGGTTTTGGGCACTCGGTCGCCATAACGTAAGCCTTATGTGGTAATGAAATTATTTTTAGAATTCTAACACGGCGATTGCATTAAGAACTAGTGTATCTATAATTTCCTATACAACATGTATTTTTTAGTTATGTTTATGAATAGCTATTTGGTCAGAATATGTGTGTCAGAAAAAGTGTCAGAAAAAAATCCGGACGTTGTGGGAAAAAGTAGCTACGTTAGCACAATGTATAACCACTGATTTCAGCTCTAAATATGCACATTTTCGAACAAAACATAAGTGTATGTATAACCTGATGTTATAGGACTGTCATCTGATGAAGAATATCAAGGTTAGTCAAAAATTATATACCTTTTACTGGTTTGTTACGATCGCTAACTTTTGCTGCTGGGAAATGGCTTGTGTTTCTGGCTATTGTGGTAAGCTAATATAACGCTATATTGTGTTTTCGCTGTAAAACACTTAAGAAATCGGAAATATTGGCTGGAATCACAAGATGCCTGTCTTTCATTTGCTGTACACTATGTATTTTTCAGAAATGTTTTATGATGAGTATTTAGGTATTTGGCGTTGGTGTCTGTAATTATTCTGTCTGCTTTCGGTGCAATTTCTGATTGTAGCTGCAATGTAAACTATGATTTATACCTGAAATATGCAAATTTTTCGAACAAAACATATGCTATACAATAAATATGTTATCAGACTGTCATCTGATGAAGTTGTTTCTTGGTTAGTGGCTATTTATATCTTTATTTGGTCGAATTTGTGATAGCTACTGATGGAGTAAAAAACTGATGGAGTAAGAAAAGTGGTGTCTTTTGCTAACGTGGTTAGCTAATAGATTTACATATTGTGTCTTCCCTGTAAAACATTTTAAAAATCGGACATGTTGGCTTGATTCACAAGATGTTTGTCTTTAATTTGCTGTACACCATCGATTTTTCAGAAATGTTTTATGATGAGTATTTAGGTATTTGACGTTGGTGTCTGTAATTACTCTGGCTGCTTCGGTGCTATTTCTGACGGTAGCTGTGATGGTAGCTGCAATGTAAAACTGATTTATAGCTCAAATATGCACATTTTTCGAACAAAACATAGATTTATTGAATAACATGTTATAAGACTGTCATCTGATGAAGTTGTTTGTTGGTTAGTTTGGTTGGTTCTTGGTTAGTTAGGTTGGCTTTGTGCATGCTACCTGTGCTGTGAAAAATGTCTGTCCTTATTTGTATTTGGTGGTGAGCTAACATAAATATACGTGGTGTTTTCGCTGTAAAACATTTTAAAAATCGGACATGTTGGCTGGATTCACAAGATGTGTACCTTTCATTTGCTGTATTGGACTTGTTAATGTGTGAAAGTTAAATATTTCTAAAAAATATATTTTGAATTTCGCGCCCTGCACTTGAAGTGGCTGTTGTCATATTGTGGGCGGCCTCGGGCTTGCAGCCAGAAGAAGTTAACAATGAAACTAAACATAGAAACAAACAACATAGACTGCCCACCCAGCTCACGTCCTGACCAACTAAACACAGCTAAACAAAGGAAAATAAGGTCAGGAACGTGACACTCACTGCCTATTGACATCTAGTGGAAGGCGTATGCAGTGCATGTAGATCCATAGATTTCAAGCAAATGAATAGGGAGGCCCTGGAACAGAGCCTCGATTTCAGATTTTTCACTTCCTGACAGGAAGTTTGCTGCAAAATGAGTTTTGTTTTACTCACAGATATAATTCAAACGGTTTTAGAAACTTGAGAGTGTTTTCTATCCAATAGTAATAATAATATGCATATTGTACGAGCAAGAATAGACTACGAGGCCGTTTAAGTTGGGCACGATTTTTTCCCAAAGTGAAAACAGCGCCCTCTATCCCAAACAGGTTTTAAGGAGCTGTAAGCTAGCTTCTGCCACCAAGCCATAAGACTGATGAACAATTAATCAACCTCTTCTGGCTGCAAGCCCGAGGCCGGCCACAATATGACAACAGCCACAAAAGTAACAGTCAGTACTGCAGTGCATCTCCTCCTCATGGACTGCACCAGATTTACCAGTTCTTGCTGTGAGATGTTACCCCACTCTTCCACCAAGGCACCTGCAAGTTCGCGGACCTTTCTGGGGGGATTGGCCCTAGCCCTCACCCTCCGATCCAACAGGTCCCAGACATGCTCAATGGGATTGAGATCCAGGCTCTTTGCTGGCCATGGCAGAACACTGACATTCCTGTCTTGCAGGAAATCACCCACAGAACGAGCAATATGGCTGGTGGCATTGTCATGCTGGAGGGTCATGTCAGGATGAACCTGCAGGAAGGGTACCACATGAGGGAGCAGGGTGTCTTCCCTGTAACGCACAGCGTTGAGATTGCCTGCAATGACAACAAGCTCTGTCCGATGATGCTGTGACACATCGCCCCAGATCATGACGGACCCTTCGCCTCCAAATTGAACCCGCTCCAGAGTACAGGCCTCGGTGTAACGCTCATTCCTTCGACGATAAACGTGAATCCGACCATCACCCCTGGTGAGACAAAACCGCGACTCATCAGTGAAGAGCACTTTTTGCCAGTCCTGTCTGGTCCAGCGACGGTGGGTTTGTGCCCATAGGTGACGTTGTTGCCAGTGATGTCTGGTGAGGACCTACAAGCCCTCAGTCCAGCCTCTCTCAGCCTATTGTGGACAGTCTGAGCATTGATGGAGGGATTGTGCGTTCCTGGTGTAACTCGGGCAGTTGTTGTTGCTGTCCCGCAGGTGTGATGTTCGGATGTACCGATCCTGTGCAGGTGTTGTTACACGTGGTCTGCCACTGCGAGGACGATCAGCTGTCCGTCCTGTCTCCCTGTAGCGCTGTCTTAGGCGTCTCATAGTACGGACATTGCAATTTACAGTGGTCCTCATGCCTCCTTGCAGCATGCCTAAGGCACATTCACGCAGATGAGCAGGGACCCTGGGCATCTTTATTTTGGTGTTTTTCAGAGTCAGTAGAAATGTCTCTTTAGTGTCCTAAGTTTCCATAACTGTGACCTTAATTCCCTACCGTCTGTAAGCTGTCAGTGTCTTAATGACCTTTCCACAGGTGCATGTTCATTAATTGTTTATGGTTCATTGAACAAGCATGGGAAACAGTGTTTAAACCCTTTACAATGAGATCTGTGAAGTTATTAGAATTTTTACGAATTATCTTTGAAAAACAGGGTCATGAAAAAGGGCTGTTTCTTTTTTTGCTGAGTTTATATATATATATATATATATATATATATATATATATATATATATATATATATATTTCACCGTTTACCACCAGCACTCATAGCTCAGTGGATGAGCGCTCACAGTGTGTATATCATACAAAGAGTAGACAATATTTATTCAGGGCACGGTATGGCTCGTGGGAACTGCTCCTAGAGTGCCTGAGAGAGAGATTCACGTTAACACTTTGGATTCTCGCACTGCATTCTGAGGTGAACGAGAATTCTGGAAAAATGTATTGAATTCTCTTTAATGTTTACCTTCGGGATGTCTCTGCATCTGACTTGCGTACGTCCAATCTAAAACACGGTTTACAGCTGTTGACAGGAACACCTTAGCTCCGCCATGGAGGCCCAGGCGAAAGTGATTGGTTGGATGTATTGAGCATTAATCAGCCACAGTTGGAATTGTTAGGAGGCACCCACCTCACCTTCCATTACATGATTTAATGCCTCGCGTTGCCAAGGCATCACAGTCGGTGAGAGAGTGTGTATGTGGATGGGATAGGGGCTATCTGTGTGTGTGTGTGTGTGTGTGTGTGTGTGTGTGTGTGTGTGTGTGTGTGTGTGTGTGTGTGTGTGTGTGTGTGTGTGTGTGTGTGTGTGTGTGTGCGTGCCTCTCCATCTGTCATTAGGGTTTGGTGGAGAGGAGACTCCGCGGGGCACAGAAACCTGGGGTCAAGTCCAGGCTTTCTCAACCCCCGCATGCCGCCTCCCTCTCCATTTAACTCAGTGGAGGGACAGACAGACTGGGAGAGAGGGGGGATAACAGGGGAGGAGGGGAGGGGGTCTGGTTTCCTCACCTCTCACTGCCCGGGGTCTGGTTTCCTCACCTCTCACTGCCCAGGGTCTGGTTTCCTCACCTCTCACTGCCCAGGGTCTGGTTTCCTCACCTCTCACTGCCCAGGGTCTGGTTTCCTCACCTCTCACTGCCCAGGGTCTGGTTTCCCCACCTCTCACTGCCCAGGGTCTTGTTTCCCCACCTCTCACTGCCCAGGGATCTGGTTTCCCCACCTCTCACTGCCCAGGGTCTGGTTTCCTCACCTCTCACTGCCCAGGGTCTGGTTTCCCCACCTCTCACTGCCCAGGGTCTGGTTTCCTCACCTCTCACTGCCCAGGGTCTGGTTTCCCCACCTCTCACTGCCCAGGGTCTGGTTTCCCCACCTCTCACTGCCCAGGGTCTGGTTTCCCCACCTCTCACTGCCCAGGGTCTGGTTTTCTCACCTCTCACTGCCCAGGGTCTGGTTTCCCCACCTCTCACTGCCCAGGGTCTGGTTTCCTCACCTCTCACTGCCCAGGGTCTGGTTTCCCCACCTCTCACTGCCCAGGGTCTGGTTTCCTCACCTCTCACTACCCAGGGTCTGGTTTCCCCACCTCTCACTGTCCAGGGTCTAGTTTCCTCACCTCTCAATGCCCAGGGTCTAGTTTCCCCACCTCTCACTGCCCAGGATCTGGTTTCCTCACCTCTCACTGCCCAGGATCTGGTTTCCTCACCTCTCACTGCCCAGCGCCGCCAGGGTCTCCCGTCTGTCCAGCGCCGCCTGAGTCTCCCGTCTGTCCAGCGCCTTCTGAGCCGCCTGTCTGTCCAGCGCCGTCTGCGCCGCCCGTCTGTCCAGCGCCGTCTGAGCCGCCCGTCTGTCCAGCGCCGTCTGAGCCGCCCGTCTGTCCAGTGCCATCTGAGCCGCCCGTCTGTCCAGCGCCGTCTGAGCCGCCCGTCTGTCAGGAGCCGCCAGAGCCGCCCGTCTGTCAGGAGCCGCCAGAGCCGCCCGTCAGTCAGGAGCCGCCAGAGCCGTTCGTCAGTCCGGAGCTGCCCCTCAGTCCTGAGCTGCCCCTCAGTCCTGAGCTGCCCTTCAGTCCGGAGCTGCCCTTCAGTCCGGAGCTGCCCTTCAGTCCGGAGCTGCACCTCAGTCCGGAGCTGCCCCTCAGTCCTGAGCTGCCCCTCAGTCCCGGAGCTGCCCTTCAGTCCGGAGCTGCCCTTCAGTCCGGAGCTGCCCCTCAGTCCTGAGCTGCCCCTCAGTCCTGAGCTGCCCCTCAGTCCTGAGCTGCCCTTCAGTCCGGAGCTGCACCTCAGTCCGGAGCTACCCCTCAGTCCTGAGCTGTCCGTCAGTCCTGAGCTGCCCCTCAGTCCTGAGCTGGCCCTCAGTCCTGAGCTGCCCCTCAGTCCGGAGCTGCCCCTCAGTCCGGAGCTGCCCCTCAGTCCAGAGGTGCTCCTCAGTTCAGAGGGGCCCTTTAGTAGGGTTGCCAGTCCTAGGTCGGCGGCGAGGGTCGCCGCTCTAAAGACGCTACTGAAGCGGACTAAGACTATGGTGGAGTGGGGTCCACGTCCCGCGCCAGAGCCGCCACCGCGGACAGATGCCCACCCAGACCCTCCCCTATAGGTTCAGGTTTTTCTGTCACGTTCTGACCTTAGTTCTTTCAGGTACTGTCACGTTCTGACCTTAGTTCTTTTGTTATTTCTTTGTTTTAGTATGGTCAGGGCGTGAATTGGGTGGGTTATCTATGTTCGTTTTTCTATGTTGGTTTTTTCGTTTGGCCTGGTATGATTCTCAATCAGAGGCAGGTGTCGTTAGTTGTCTCTGATTGAGAATCATACTTAGGTAGCCTTTTTCCACCTGGGTTTCGTGGGTGGTTATTTTCCGTGTCAGTGTTTGTTCCACACGGAAGTGTTTCGGTTTGTATTTCACGTATCGTTTATTGTTTTGTTTCTGTGTTCGTTGTTCGTTAATAAAGAGCATGAACACGTACCACGCTGCGCATTGGTCCGACATTTTTTACTCCTCGTCAGAGGAGGACGAAGAAAACCGTTACAATGTGTCCATACTAATAAGATCGAAAGAAAGGGTGCGCTTTCTCCATTCAAATCTTCTTTCTCCATTCAAAGCTTCTTTCTCCATTAAAATCTTTCCTTAACATTATAATTATTTCACAATACTGATGACGGATCAGCTCCTAGAGGGATGTTACCATCTACGGCTTCAAATATTGAGGCGGCTTATTCTAATGCTTTACCCAGTAAAAATGTTTGGCTACACATCATGAAACATGTTAAGACAAATTACAGACAGTTGTCTAAAAGTAGAAAAATCGACCTAATTTGATTGAACATTAAATGTATTTTACTATAATTGAAATAGGCCTATGTTCTATTGTTTATATTTTAATCATCTGGGTTTTCATCTGAAGCATCTTTGTATACGTTGCTTGTTCGTTTATACGCTTGTTTGCATCAATTGCAAAGACATTGGCAACTTTGTATTGTAGTCAACTTTGTTCTGAAGTTATCGGTGTTCACAGAGAGACGATTAACCATGTGATTCTATGTTTAGTGGAGATCGTCTGTGTATAAAGTGACGCGGGAGGGCAAAAAACATCTAACGACGCACTTCGCTGTTCTGCGAGTGGACTAAGGGAGCCGATAAATCACAAGCGTTTTCAAGTGCAACGTTAATAAAGACGGTTTTGGGAAACAGCTTGAAGATTTAACGATGCTCCTACGAAGGTTCTAACGATGAACTTTGCCTATGCATTTTGGGAATCCGGGCCCAGGTCTGTGAGTGGGGTGAATTTACCTTCTGTCATAGAAACACAGAGAGGAGGAACATGTTTGCTGACCGACACTTCTGCTTACAAGGAATACCAATGCTATCGCACAAACCCCCTGCCTCATCATGTCATTGGAATAACCCACTGGCAGGCTCAGGAGGTTAGAGCTGCACGTTGGGTAAGTCTATAGTATTTTACAGTCTGAATTACAGGGGAGGATGCCAGATGGGATTATAGGGGGGTCTTGTGGATAGATAGGGAGTGTGGGGGGGTGTAGTTTTATCTGTTGAGCTGGAGACTCAGAAACAGCATCTCTGGTGGGTGGCTGAGGGAGGGAGGGGCGGAGATGGAGAGTGGGTGTTGGTGTGCGGGTGGGGGGGGTGGTGGTGGGGGTGAAGGTGTGGAGTGATGGGTACCAGGAACTGGCTCCAGGAGAGGGCGGCTCCCTGGCTGCTTCATGGCGGTGTTGTTTTTACCTTAGACCCCCATCCAGGACAGGAGGAAACACTGCGGAGAGTAAACCCTAAGACTCCTACCCACCTCCCACCTTTCTTCAACCCCCTACTATATTCCCCATCCAATACCTCCTTCAACCCCCTACTCTATTCCCCATCCAATACCTCCTTCAACCCCCTACTCTATTCCCCATCTAATACCTCCTTCAACCCCCTACTCTATTCCCCATCTAATACCTCCTTCAACCCCCTACTCTATTCCCCATCCAATACCTCCTTCAACCCCCTACTCTATTCCCCATCTAATACCTCCTTCAACCCCCTACTCTATTCCCCATCCAATACCTCCTTCAACCCCCTACTCTATTCCCCATCCAATACCTCCTTCAACCCCCTACTCTATTCCCCATCCAATACCTCCTTCAACCCCCTACTCTATTCCCCATCTAATACCTCCTTCAACCCCCTACTCTATTCCCCATCTAATACCTCCTTCAACCCCCTACTCTATTCCCCATCTAATACCTCCTTCAACCCCCTACTCTATTCCCCATCCAATACCTCCTTCAACCCCCTACTCTATTCCCCATCTAATACCTCCTTCAACCCCCTACTCTATTCCCCATCTAATACCTCCTTCAACCCCCTACTCTATTACTCATCCAATACCTCCTTCAACCCCCTACTCTATTCCCCATCTAATACCTCCTTCAACCCCCTACTCTATTCCCCATCTAATACCTCCTTCAACCCCCTACTCTATTCCTCATCCAATACCTCCTTCAACCCCCTACTCTATTCCTCATCCAATACCTCCTTCAACCCCCTACTCTATTCCCCATCTAATACCTCCTTCAACCCCCTACTCTATTCCCCATCCAATACCTCCTTCAACCCCCTACTCTATTCCCCATCCAATACCTCCTTCAACCCCCTACTCTATTCCTCATCCAATACCTCCTTCAACCCCCTACTCTATTCCCCATCTAATACCTCCTTCAACCCCCTACTCTATTCCCCATCTAATACCTCCTTCAACCCCCTACTATATTCCCCATCCAATACCTCCTTCAACCCCCTACTCTATTCCTCATCCAATACCTCCTTCAACCCCCTACTCTATTCCCCATCTAATACCTCCTTCAACCCCCTACTCTATTCCTCATCTAATACCTCCTTCAACCCCCTACTATATTCCCCATCCAATACCTCCTTCAACCCCCTACTCTATTCCCCACCTCCCACCTTTCTTCAACCCCCTACTCTATTCCCCATCTAATACCTCCTTCAACCCCCTACTCTATTCCCCATCTAATACCTCCTTCAACCCCCTACTCTATTCCCCATCCAATACCTCCAACCCCCTACTCTATTACTCATCCAATACCTCCAACCCCCTACTCTATTCCCCATCTAATACCTACTTCAACCCCCTACTCTATTCCTCATCCAATACCTCCTTCAACCCCCTACTCTATTCCTCATCCAATACCTCCTTCAACCCCCTACTCTATTCCCCATCTAATACCTCCTTCAACCCCCTACTCTATTCCCCATCCAATACCTCCTTCAACCCCCTACTCTATTCCCCATCCAATACCTCCTTCAACCCCCTACTCTATTCCCCATCCAATACCTCCTTCAACCCCCTACTCTATTCCCCATCTAATACCTCATTCAACCCCCTACTCTATTCCCCATCCAATACCTCCTTCAACCCCCTACTCTATTCCTCATCCAATACCTCCTTCAACCCCCTACTCTATTCCCCATCCAATACCTCCTTCAACCCCCTACTATATTCCCCATCTAATACCTCCTTCAACCCCCTACTCTATTCCTCATCTAATACCTCCTTCAACCCCCCTACTATATTCCCCATCCAATACCTCCTTCAACCCCCTACTCTATTCCCCATCCAATACCTCCTTCAACCCCCTACTCTATTCCCCATCCAATACCTCCTTCAACCCCCTACTCTATTCCCCACCTCCCACCTTTCTTCAACCCCCTACTCTATTCCCCATCCAATACCTCCTTCAACCCCCTACTCTATTCCTCATCCAATACCTCCTTCAACCCCCTACTCTATTCCCCATCCAATACCTCCTTCAACCCCCTACTCTATTCCTCATCTAATACCTCCTTCAACCCCCTACTCTATTCCTCATCCAATACCTCCTTCAACCCCCTACTCTATTCCCCATCTAATACCTCCTTCAACCCCCTACTCTATTCCCCATCTAATACCTCCTTCAACCCCCTACTCTATTCCCCATCCAATACCTCCTTCAACCCCCTACTCTATTCCCCATCCAATACCTCCTTCAACCCCCTACTCTATTCCCCATCCAATACCTCCTTCAACCCCCTACTCTATTCCTCATCCAATACCTCCTTCAACCCCCTACTCTATTCCCCATCCAATACCTCCTTCAACCCCCTACTCTATTCCCCATCCAATACCTCCTTCAACCCCCTACTCTATTCCTCATCCAATACCTCCTTCAACCCCCTACTCTATTCCTCATCCAATACCTCCTTCAACCCCCTACTCTATTCCCCATCCAATATCTCCTTCAACCCCCTACTCTATTCCCCATCTAATACCTCCTTCAACCCCCTACTCTATTCCCCATCTAATACCTCCTTCAACCCCCTACTCTATTCCTCATCCAATACCTCCTTCAACCCCCTACTCTATTCCCCATCCAATACCTCCTTCAACCCCCTACTCTATTCCCCATCCAATACCTCCTTCAACCCCCTACTCTATTCCCCATCTAATACCTCCTTCAACCCCCTACTCTATTCCCCATCTAATACCTCCTTCAACCCCCTACTCTATTCCCCATCTAATACCTCCTTCAACCCCCTACTCTATTCCCCATCCAATACCTCCTTCAACCCCCTACTCTATTCCCCACCTCCCACCTTTCTTCAACCCCCTACTCTATTCCCCATCCAATACCTCCTTCAACCCCCTACTCTATTCCTCATCCAATACCTCCTTCAACCCCCTACTCTATTCCCCATCCAATACCTCCTTCAACCCCCTACTCTATTCCCCATCCAATACCTCCTTCAACCCCCTACTCTATTCCCCATCTAATACCTCCTTCAACCCCCTACTCTATTCCTCATCCAATACCTCCTTCAACCCCCTACTCTATTCCCCATCCAATACCTCCTTCAACCCCCTACTCTATTCCTCATCCAATACCTCCTTCAACCCCCTACTCTATTCCCCATCCAATACCTCCTTCAACCCCCTACTCTATTCCCCACCTCCCACCTTTCTTCAACCCCCTACTCTATTCCCCATCCAATACCTCCTTCAACCCCCTACTCTATTCCCCATCTAATACCTCCTTCAACCCCCTACTCTATTCCTCATCCAATACCTCCTTCAACCCCCTACTCTATTCCCCATCCAATACCTCCTTCAACCCCCTACTCTATTCCCCATCCAATACCTCCTTCAACCCCCTACTCTATTCCTCATCTAATACCTCCTTCAACCCCCTACTCTATTCCCCATCCAATACCTCCTTCAACCCCCTACTCTATTCCCCATCCAATACCTCCTTCAACCCCCTACTCTATTCCCCATCCAATACCTCCTTCAACCCCCTACTCTATTCCCCATCCAATACCTCCTTCAACCCCCTACTCTATTCCCCATCCAATACCTCCTTCAACCCCCTACTCTATTCCCCATCCAATACCTCCTTCAACCCCCTACTCTATTCCCCATCTAATACCTCCTTCAACCCCCTACTCTATTCCTCATCTAATACCTCCTTCAACCCCCCTACTATATTCCCCATCCAATACCTCCTTCAACCCCCTACTCTATTCCTCATCCAATACCTCCTTCAACCCCCTACTCTATTCCTCATCTAATACCTCCTTCAACCCCCTACTCTATTCCCCATCTAATACCTCCTTCAACCCCCTACTCTATTCCCCATCTAATACCTCCTTCAACCCCCTACTCTATTCCTCATCCAATACCTCCTTCAACCCCCTACTCTATTCCCCATCTAATACCTCCTTCAACCCCCTACTCTATTCCTCATCTAATACCTCCTTCAACCCCCCTACTATATTCCCCATCCAATACCTCCTTCAACCCCCTACTCTATTCCTCATCCAATACCTCCTTCAACCCCCTACTCTATTCCCCATCCAATACCTCCTTCAACCCCCCTACTCTATTCCCCATCCAATACCTCCTTCAACCCCCTACTCTATTCCCCATCCAATACCTCCTTCAACCCCCCTACTCTATTCCCCATCCAATACCTCCTTCAACCCCCTACTCTATTCCTCATCCAATACCTCCTTCAACCCCCTACTCTATTCCTCATCCAATACCTCCTTCAACCCCCTACTCTATTCCCCATCCAATACCTCCTTCAACCCCCTACTGTATTCCCCATCTAATACCTCATTCAACCCCCTACTCTATTCCCCATCCAATACCTCCTTCAACCCCCTACTCTATTCCTCATCCAATACCTCCTTCAACCCCCCTACTCTATTCCCCATCCAATACCTCCTTCAACCCCCTACTCTATTCCCCATCCAATACCTCCTTCAACCCCCCTACTCTATTCCCCATCCAATACCTCCTTCAACCCCCTACTCTATATTCCCCATCCAATACCTCCTTCAACCCCCTACTCTATTCCCCATCGAATACCTCCTTCAACCCCCTACTCTATTCCCCATCTAATACCTCCTTCAACCCCCTACTCTATTCCCCATCTAATACCTCCTTCAACCCCCTACTCTATTCCTCATCTAATACCTCCTTCAACCCCCCTACTCTATTCCTCATCCAATACCTCCTTCAACCCCCTACTCTATTCCCCCTCCAATACCTCCTTCAACCCCCTACTCTATTCCCCATCTAATACCTCCTTCCAACCCCCTACTCTA
>NC_052322.1:45212317-45214817 GCF_016432855.1 Salvelinus namaycush
AGACTCTTTCCCCACTCTATTCCCACTCCAATACCTCCTTCAACCCCCACTTCATCCCATCCAATACCTCCTCAACCCCCTACTCTATTCCTCATCCAATACCTCCTTCAACCCCCTACTCTATTCCTCATCCAATACCTCCTTCTCCATGTCCACTATCTTGCCATCTCCATTCCATTGTTCATTAGCTATCACCACACATACACCACTATGATACCACACATACACCACTATGATACCACACATACACCACTATGATACCACACATACACCACTATGATACCACACATACACCACTATGATACCACACATACACCACTATGATACCACACATACACCACTATAATACCACACATACACCACTATGATACCACACATACACCACTATGATCATCGGCCACCAACGACTCAATCTCAGTCTCACCATCTCCCCTCTTTAGCCCTAAGATCACTTGACTCATCAGGAATACTGTCCTCCACTGCTCACACACACACACACACACACACACACACACACACACACACACACACACACACACACACACACACACACACACACACACACACACACACACACACACACACACACACACACACACCAGGGTCATTTCCAAGCTAATCAAAAAACGATGTGAAAAAAAACTATTTACTTAAATCTATATGGAATGCAGAGATTCCATAATGTTTTCATTTCAACGAGAGCATTTGTTAAAATATTAATTCAAGTCTGAATCATGAACAATGTCGTGCGCAGTGGATGGCCCAATGGCCAGCCGCGTACGTTTGATCTTCTACAATGGATGGCCCAATGGCCAGCCACATACGTTTAATCTTCTGATGAAGCTCACCAGTGGTGATGTCATCCCCAGTACCTCCTCCCTGTAGCCTAAGCACACCACTAAATAATAATGATCATTATGGCCGTCATAAAGACTACACGTGGAACTCGCTTTCATTCTCTGCCGTTATCTCTCCCTTCTTTCTTCTCTCTCCTCTGTGTCCTGTCAGGCTATCCCTCTCTTCAGATCTAAGTGTTCCTGTCCTTTCCTTGCCCTCTCTCTCTCTCTCGCTCTCTCTCTCTTTCTCGCTCTCTCTCACACACTTTCTATTTCTCTCTCTCCCCCTCTTTCTGTACTGCTCTCTCGCTTGATTAATCTCTGTCTCTCTCTGTCTCTCTCTTGCTTCATCTCTCTCTCTCCCTCTCTCTCTCCATCTCTCTCTCTCTCTCTCTCCCTCTATCTCTCTCTCTCCATCTCTCTCTCTCTCTCTCTCTCTCCCTCTATCCCTCTCTCTCCATCTCTGTCTCTCTCTCTCCCTCTATCTCTGCCTCTCTCCATCTCTCTCTCCGTCTCTCTCTCTCCATCTCTCTCTCTCCGTCTATCTCTCTCTCTCCGTCTCTGTCTCTTCTATCTCTCTCTCTCGATTCATCTCCGTCTCTCTCTCTCTCTGAGTCGAAGGCTTTTTTGAAGTCAACAAAGCATGAGAAGACTTTGCCTTTGTTTTGGTTTGTTTGGTTGTCAATTAGGGTGTGTAGGGTGAATACATGGTCTGTTGTACGGTAATTTGGTAAAAAGCCAATTTGACATTTGCTCAGTACATTGTTTTCATTGAGGAAATGTACGAGTCTGCTGTTAATGATAATGCAGAGTATTTTCCCAAGGTTACTGTTGACGCATATTCCACGGTAGTTATTGGGGTCAAATTTGTCTCCACTTTTGTGGATTGGGGTGATCAGTCCTTGGTTCCAAATATTGGGGAAGATGCCAGAGCTAAGGACGATGTTAAAGAGTTTTAGTATAGCCAATTGGAATTTGTTGTCTGTATATTTGATCATTTCATTAAGGATACCATCAACACCACAGGCCTTTTTGGGTTGGAGGGTTTTTATTTTGTCCTGTAACTCATTCAAGGTAATTGGAGAATCCAGTGGGTTCTGGTAGTCTTTAATAGTTGATTCTAGGATTTGTATTTGATCATGTATATGTTTTTGCTCTTTATTCTTTGTTATAGAGCCAAAAAGATTGGAGAAGTGGTTTACCCATACATCTCCATTTTGGATAGATAATTCTTCGTGTTGTTGTTTGTTTAGTGTTTTCCAATTTTCCCAGAATTGGTTAGAGTCTATGGAGTCTTCAATTACATTGAGCTGATTTCTGATGTGCTGTTCCTTCTTTTTCCGTAGTGTATTTCTGTATTGTTTTAGTGATTCACCATAGTGAAGGCGTAGACTCAGGTTTTCCGGGTCTCTATGTTTTTGGTTGGACAGGTTTCTCAATTTATTTCTTAGATTTTTGCATTCTTTATCAAACCATTTGTCATTGTTGTTCATTTTCTTCGGTTTTCTATTTGAGATTTTTAGATTTGATAGGGAAGCTGAGAGGTCAAATATACTGTTAAGATTTTCTACTGCCAAGTTTACACCTTCACTACTACAGTGGAACATTTTACCCAGGAAGTTGTCTAAAAGGGATTGAATTTGCTGTTGCCTAATTGTTTTTTG
>NC_052322.1:45219817-45222317 GCF_016432855.1 Salvelinus namaycush
TTACTACATGATTCCGTATGTGTTATTTCATAGTGTTGATGTCTTCACTATTATTCTACAATGTAGAAAATAGTCAAAATAAAGAAACACCCTTGAATGAGTAGGTGTGTCCAAACTTTTGACTGGTACTGTATGTCCTACAGCAATCACTGTAATTGTGACTGGCGATGTGTTATCACACGATTCTGATTCATAGTTCATCTCACGTAGAGCTAGGAGGGAACCTGGATAATTGTGTCCACACTCCACCCCATTTGTAACTAAAAGAGTGATACCTGGTATGATTCAAAAACATTTAGAGAAATACCCAATCAGTAGGCTCGTCTTTAAAACCTCAAAATACCTTTTTCACCTTCTGAGCAAGTTTGCTAATCCTCTCAAATTGTGAGATTACTTGATACGGGTATAAAAAGTAACACAAATCATTATTTATTTAGTGGTATTCTATTGTTACTCAATCATAACTCAATGTTTATAGACCCTGATTCATGTCATTTTGTTCATCTCTGCCTCTTTTTACGTCTGAAACGTAAGAATGAAAAGTTCATTGTATGGCATTGTTGTGTTTGAGTTACCCTATCGCTTCTGTCTGCTCTCTAAAGGTTCATAAATCTGGTTGGTCCGGTTTTAGCTGGATTTCTGCAGAACCGGAATATCAAGGGAGAACTGGCCTGGGCATCCGTGTTTGTGTTCTCTAGGACCGCTCAGACCTGTTTCCCCTGGGGTGTAGATGGGGGGGGGCTTTCCCTTGCATCTTTTTCCTCTCTCTCTCTCTCTCTCTCTCTCTCTCTCTCTTTCTCTCTCTCTCTCTCTCTCTGTTACTCTATCCATCTCTATCTCTGGCACTGACCAACCAGCTCTCCAGGGCTAAGGAGGAGAAGAGACAGACTGCAAGTGATTGACAGACAGAAGGACAGACAGACAGAGTGACTGGTCCTCGGTGGGGACCTGGAAAAGGTGAGTGTGCCTGTTGACAATGTGTGGTGGGGAGCTGGGGCCCTGTAAAGTTGGGAAGGGTTGCTGGGTGGGCCGGTGCCAGGAGGCATGCTGGGCAGGAGAGTCTATTCATTAGCATACAGGAAAGGATTCTTTCCTTATGCGTCCTTCTCATCGAATCCTCATTAGAACAGGGAATACATAGACAATGGATGGAAATGAGGATTCATCTGTATAACAAAGGACAGGATGATATTCAATTGCATTATTTACAGTTATATATATTTATGGTTAATGTTATCTTCTTCCTAACAGCGTCTTGTATGATCATTGATTGAACCACATGGGTTTTTTTTTAATAACAAAACAGTATAGTGAAGTGTGCATTTGTTCACATTGAATTTGTTCAGATGATGGGATAATGGATTAACGGTGAGCTATTAGTTTGTGTGTTGATTTTGGGGGCAGAGTAGGTGATAGAACAGGAAAGGAACAGTTAAGGTACTGTAGCCTGTGCATTTTCTCAGAGCACAGATATTTAACATGTTGTGACAATAACCTACTGTTGGGTCCTATGTCTATTTCCCAACACTGTGTTGTACAAGGATTGCAGGATTAAAGGGGCAATCTGGGATTTACTACATCCATTTTTTTATGTGGATAAAACTTGGTAAAACTATCATGTTGATCTAACGCAGGGCAGTCCTTAAGATCGATAGCTCTGTCGATAAATATAGGAGTAGTTCAACTTCTCCTCCACAACCCCCAACTGTTTACCAAAAAAAATGGCGGGATGTCCAATCAGTTGTTTTTCGATTCCTGGATTTCCCTTTTTTTTTTACGTCAGGAACCATATAACTGAATCTATATGTCTATTTCTATAGGAAATGGAGCCTTGTCACTTGCTGTCGTTGCATGCATGAGTATCTGTCTGTCATTTTGTCTCATTTCGGCAAATACGTTCCAATTCTGTGATGGATCAGGCTTCATTCACACAGTGTGCATAAGACTGTGGTTTTAAATGTGTGTCACAGATACTTCAGCCACCTCCCTGTGTCCTGTCATACGACAGCCTTCCCTTTTCTCAGTGTGTGGAGCTCTACGTCTCCTATTTTCTTGTTCAAACATAGTTATGCATGGCACAGCTACACAGCTACACAGCTAGACAGCTACACAACTAGACAGCTACACAGCTACACAGCTAGACAGCTACACAGCTAGACAGCTACACAGCTAGACAGCTACACAGCTACACAGCTACACAGCTAGACAGCTATACAGCTAGACAGCTACACAGCTACACAGCTAGACAGCTACACAGCTACACAGCTAAACAGCTATACAGCTATACAGCTACACAGCTACACAGCTATACAGCTATACAGCTACACAGCTACACAGCTATACAGCTACACAGCTACACAGCTAGACAGCTATACAGCTATACAGCTATACAGCTAGACAGCTAAACAGCTAGACAGCTATACAACTACACAGCTATACAGCTACACAGCTATACAGCTACACAGCTACACAGCTACACAGCTACACAGCTACACAGCTA
>NC_052322.1:45227317-45239817 GCF_016432855.1 Salvelinus namaycush
TGGGTGGGTGGGTGGGTGGGTGGGTGGGTGGGTGTGTGGGTGGGTGTGTGTGTGTGTGTGTGTGTGTGTGTGTGTGTGTGTGGGTGGGTGGGTGGGTGTGTGTGTGTGTGTGTGTGTGTGTGTACTGTATGGGCATGTAGCAATGTGTCTGTCTGTGTTTGGGGTATTTTATGTAGCTCAGTTGGTAGAGCATGGCACTTGTAATGGCAAAACCGTGGGTTGGATTCCCAGGACCACCCATATGTAAAATGTATGCATGAATGACTGATAAAAGCACCTGCTAAATGGCATATACTGTATATTATAGTATTATATTCATTTTTGTGCCACCAGTGTGTGTGTCCGTGTGTATGCTGTTTTAAAGTAACTGTCCAAGTGAAAATATCACTTTTAAAAGTGTATATTCTTTTAACCCATACCCAAGGAATATTCTTGACTCATCTTATACTTGTATTTGTGGCCAACGCATACATTTGAAAAAAAAAAAAAACTTTTAAAATCCCAACTTAAAACTTGTATCTCAAACAGACCGTTTCAGACATGCTTGCTATTTATTTGTATTTTTAACTCTTCATTTTTGGGAAAGGGTGAGTAAATATTCCACGGGAAAGTCTACACATGTGGTATTCGGTGCATGTGACAAATAACATTTGATTTGATTGGATATTTCCTCAAAGAGAAAATGATGTCATCCTGCCTCATTGGCTGAGCTGGCCAATCAGCGGTCTACTCGTATGAATATACTTAATGACCGGTATGCTCCCACACCATTCTGTTATCGTGGGTATAGTCACACCATTCTGTTATCGTGGGTATAGCCACACCATTCTGTTATCGTGGGTATAGTCACACCATTCTGTTATCGTGGGTATAGCCACACCATTCTGTTATCGTGGGTATAGCCACACCATTCTGTTATCGTGGGTATAGCCACATCATTCTGTTATCGTGGGTATAGCCACACCATTCTGTTATCGTGGGTTTAGCCACACCATTCTGTTATTGTGGGTATAGCCACACCATTCTGTTATCGTGGGTATAGTCACACCATTCTGTTATCGTGGGTATAGTCACACCATTCTGTTATCGTGGGTATAGCCACACCATTCTGTTATCGTGGGTATAGCCACACCATTCTGTTATCGTGGGTATAGCCACACCATTCTGTTATCGTGGGTATAGCCACACCATTCTGTTATCGTGGGTATAGCCACATCATTCTGTTATCGTGGGTATAGCCACACCATTCTGTTATCGTGGGTTTAGCCACACCATTCTGTTATTGTGGGTATAGCCACACCATTCTGTTATCGTGGGTATAGTCACACCATTCTGTTATCGTGGGTATAGTCACACCATTCTGTTATCGTGGGTATAGCCACACCATTCTGTTATCGTGGGTATAGCCACACCATTCTGTTATCGTGGGTATAGTCACACCATTCTGTTATCGTGGGTATAGCCACATCATTCTGTTATCGTGGGTATAGTCACATCATTCTGTTATCGTGGGTATAGTCACACCATTCTGTTATCGTGGGTATAGCCACACCATTCTGTTATCGTGGGTATAGTCACACCATTCTGTTATCGTGGGTATAGCCACACCATTCTGTTATCGTGGGTATAGCCACACCATTCTGTTATCGTGGGTATAGCCACACCATTCTGTTATCGTGGCTTTAGCCACACCATTCTGTTATCGTGGGTTTAGTCACACCATTCTGTTATCGTGGGTTTAGTCACACCATTCTGTTATCGTGGGTATAGCCACACCATTCTGTTATCGTGGGTATAGTCACACCATTCTGTTATCGTGGGTTTAGCCACACCATTCTGTTATCGTGGGTATAGCCACACCATTCTGTTATCGTGGGTATAGCCACACCATTCTGTTATCGTGGGTTTAGCCACATCATTCTGTTATCGTGGGTTTAGCCACACCATTCTGTTATCGTGGGTATAGCCACACCATTCTGTTATCGTGGGTATAGCCACACCATTCTGTTATCGTGGGTATAGTCACACCATTCTGTTATCGTGGGTATAGTCACACCATTCTGTTATCGTGGGTATAGTCACACCATTCTGTTATCGTGGGTATAGCCACACCATTCTGTTATCGTGGGTTTAGCCACACCATTCTGTTATCGTGGGTTTAGTCACACCATTCTGTTATCGTGGGTATAGTCACACCATTCTGTTATCGTGGGTATAGTCACACCATTCTGTTATCGTGGGTATAGTCACACCATTCTGTTATCGTGGGTATAGCCACACCATTCTGTTATCGTGGGTATAGTCACACCATTCTGTTATCGTGGGTATAGTCACACCATTCTGTTATCGTGGGTATAGCCACATCATTCTGTTATCGTGGGTATAGCCACACCATTCTGTTATCGTGGGTTTAGCCACATCATTCTGTTATCGTGGGTATAGTCACACCATTCTGTTATCGTGGGTTTAGCCACACCGTTTCTAACACGGAAAAGCTGCTTTTTAACATATTTAATTACCTTTTTTGCTTATAAGAAAAGTATTTCACTGGACAGTTACTTTAACACTCAAGTATTTCATTAGACAGTTACTTTAACACTCAAGTATTTCATTAGACAGTTACTTTAACACTCAAGTATTTCATTAGACAGTTACTTTAACACTCAAGTATTTCATTAGACAGTTACTTTAACACCAGTCTGCCTCTAGCTCCATGTTTGTCAGTGTTTGACCCCCCGCCGACCTCTGTGCTTTAGGTTGAGGGCGGGGCTGTGTGACAGGTGTACTGTGACTCAGGATGTGGCCAAGCGCCGGCAGCAGGAGTATGAGACCTCTCAGATCCAGAGCCTACAGCACATCTCCATCCTGGGTAGCTGACAGCTAACACATCCCATCAACCCCATTTAGAGTGACAATTATACTGTGACATTCGAGGAATCTCTGTTTTTTTTTGTTTTTTTTAAGGAACCTCCCATGTCACCCAAAATGTTTATGAGCTTCAAAATAGTAAAGGCGCCATTTAACGGTACATTTATTTATTCATTTCTTTATTTATTCATTCATTTATTTTTTTAATTTTTATTTTTTTAAATTACCTTTCAATTTGGCATGATCAAAAACCACTCATGATGTCGACCAAATCACGTCAAAAACAGGAGACTACCTGCGTATGTTCATCCACTCCAAAATAGCTCCAGTATCCAAGCAAAGCACTGTGGACTAACACCACTTGATGAACGGAAAGAGACAAACGTTACACAATTCCCCAACGTGTAATGACAGTTGGCAATTATCATTGGGTCTACATTCTTGTAGCCTGAATTAATTGATGAGTCTTTCTGACGAAATAACCTTTTATTTTTTTTGTAGAAAGAAAAGTTGGTACACCTGAAAAGAGACTGTCAGGTATTAGGCTGATGATAAGTGCTGCCATATGTGGAAAAACAATTGTTTAAACCATGACACAGATGTGGGGATTTTCGTTTAATTCGGAAATAAGCTTTTATTTTCATCTTTACCACTGTACAAATTGCATTTTAAACAAATAGGAGAGTGGGTGACAGATAGCCTAGTGGTTAGGACGTTGGGCTGGTAACTGGTTCAAATACCTGAGCAGACAAGGTGAAAAGTCTGTCCTTGAGCAAGGCACTTTAACCCTCGTTCTCTCCAACAATGCCGTACTACTATGGCTGACCCTGTAAAAACTGCAACTATCCGGTGTGTGACAATAACACAACTTGTTTTGTTGTTGCACTAATTAGAGAACACCCACCCCCCCACCCCACACTGCATTTAGGAGGACTCATGTTCCATTTTAGGTGGTCATGAGACCCCCCCTGTGCCCCCTGTCATTTGCATTCTGAGCTTCCCTTCTCCACATGTTTCTCTAGCATTGTGTAAAGATCCAACTAGGCTCCCTGTTTTGTAGCTACAGTGCAGTATTTTAACATTAGCCATGGCCTGGGGACTATTTTCAGTATTTTGTATTTTGTAGCTGGAGAGATGAACACGATGAAAAAGGAGAACCAAAGGCTGCGAGAAGAAGTCAGGCATCTGAGAGCGGCACTAGAGTAAGTTCTGTATGTTTTACACGTGAGTCTGTGTTTCTGTCTTGAGTGTTGGGAGCGTAACATGCTTGTCGTTTCAGAGGTCAGAGTGGACATTCCTCCTCCCAAGATGCAACTCCAGAGGTCAGACAATCGGCTGACCTTTCACCTTCTGCTATGCCACACATCCTCACAGCCATCAGGTCTATTAACCAGCCACCAGAGGGCGCCACTGCAGGGCTGTCCATAGTGAAGACTGAGACAGACCACAGTCTCTCTTTTAGAGTTGACGGTGAGAGTAAAGGAAACACTTTCGTTATGAACCTAAAGGATTTACAGTCATTTAATGATGACTCATCATCATCACCAGTATAATCATCAGGATGTATTTTCTTCTTGTCTTCCCGACAAAACAGAGACACTACCTGAACGCAGAGATGTGAGGGGATTGAATGGGAAACAATCCTATGTAAGCATATTTTGTTTGTCTACAACAAATCGTTAACTAAAAATATTTAGGAATATATCACAGGTCAAAATGTCCTTGTCCTCTCTCAGCCACCATCTCTCTTTTTATCTCACAAAGGAATCCCATAAGCCCCTATCCATGTCCACTCCCATCCCACAAGCATTGAGGCCAGAGCACATTACAGCCAGAGGCAACACTGGGCAGAAGAGGTAAGCAAGTGAGGCAATAACAGCAAATAGAGAAAAGAGAAACACACTGGCATTCAAAATGTTCCTCTCTTTCTCCTCTTTCTCCTCTTTCTCCTCTGCCCCCTCTTTCTCCTCTTCCCCCTCTTTCTCCTCTTCCCCCTCTTTCTCCTCTTCCCCCTCTTTCTCCTCTTTCTCCTCTTTCTCCTCTTTCTCCTCTTTCTCCTCTTCCCCCTCTTTCTCCTCTTTCTCCTCTTTCTCCTCTTCCCCCTCTTTCTCCTCTTCCCCCTCTTTCTCCTCTTCCCCCTCTTTCCCCTCTTCCCCCTCTTTCTCCTCTTCCCACATCCCTCTCTTAGAGACCATAGCGTGGAGATGGTTGGTCATCAGCGCTCCCCTGTCGCTCCCACCATTCCACACCCCCGACTTGTCCAGAAAGACAGGCCTCTCCCCTCTTCATCCTCCTTCTCATCCTCCTTCTCCACCTCTTCCTCTCTACCTGGAGATGAGAAGCACAGTCGTCACCTGGTTCATGCTCCGGTCCCTTACTGGCCGCGCCCCATCAAAAGTGCCCGTCTCTCCCTCCCCTGGCCCCTGCCGGAGCACTCCGACTGGGTCACCGTGGCCACCTCTGTGGACGACGGCTTGGTGTCCCAATCCAAACATAACCCTAACCTACCACGCTTCCCCAATCTACAGACCTACGTCCAGCAGAACAGCAGCCTTGGGAAGGCCTGGCTCAAGCCCAGCCAGGCCAGCCTGACCAGGAGTCTGTCCACCGAGCACGGGGAGAGACCAACAGCATGGGTACAGGAGCGTGACAGGCGGGTGGCGCCACACTCGTGGAGGGAGGCAGTGGTGCAGACAGAGATGGTGTTTGGGGAGAATCTGAAAGAGGCTGACTCTCCTCTGGACCTGTCTGATCCTGGGAGATGCAAAAGCATTAAGTCACCACAGGACAGCAAGGCCAGCCCCACGCTACAGGACATGTACATAGAAGGGGAGACATCTAACAGGACCACCAGGACAGACTCCTCGCCACAGAGCCAGGCCTGTCCCCCCTCTTCCTCATCCTCCTCTTCCTCCACACCTGCTCTTCCTTCATCCTCCTCTTCTACACGTCCCACCAGCCAACAGAGGCAAAGCCCCAACAACCACAACCTTAAGGTGCTCTACTTGATCCGACATACACTACCGTTCAAAAGTTTGGGGTCATTTAGAAATGTCCTTGTTTTTGAAAGAAAAGCACACATTTTTGTCCATTGAAATAACATAAAACACATGATTTTCATACAGAGGCCCATTATCAGCAACCATCATTCCTGTGTTCCAATGGCACGTTGTGTTAGCTAATCCAAGTTTATCATTTTAAAAGGATAATTGATCATTAGAAAACCCTTTTGCAATTATGTTAGCACAGCTGAAAACTGCGGTTCTGATTAAAGAATCAATAAAGAAAGTTCTTTGTTTCTGGCCATTTTGAGCCTGTAATCGAACCCACAAATGCTGATGCTCCTGATACTCAACTAGTCTAAAGAAGGCCAGTTTTATTGCTTCTTTAATCAGGGCAACAGTTTTCAACTGTACTAACATAATTGCAAAAGTGTTTTCTAATGATCAATTATCCTTTTAAAATTATAAACTTGGATTAGCTAACACAACGTGCCATTGGAACACAGGAGTGATGGTTGCTGATAATGAGCCTCTGTACACCTATGTAGATATTCCATTAAAAATCAGCCATTTCCAGCTACAATAGTCATTTACAACATTAACAATGTCTACACTGTATTTCTGATCACTGTTATGTTATTTTAATGGACAAAAAAATGTTTTTTCTTTCAAAAACAAGAACATTTCTAAGTGACTCCAAACTTTTGAACAGTAGTTTATATCAAATAGCATGTGAAATACACATACCACTCACTGTCATCTGTCATCGGCCGCTCTGTTACCGTAGGATAAGGAGCATCAGATCACGAAACTCCATGACTCTGTGCATACCACACACCATCACAAGCACGTACACACACACACACACACACACACACACACACACACACACACACACACACACACACACACACACACACACACACACACACACACACACGTGATTTAGTCATGTGATATGTCTAACCCCATCCACAGGAGGAAGAGCAGCCAGAGAAGGAGGAAGCTGAGGGGAAAGTAGATCAAAAGACAGGAAAGGACTCTGAGGACAGGAAAGTCCCTGTTCTGACCATCTCATTGCGCCCAGGTACAGGACAGCTCGACAAGTGTTCTTGTACAAGGGCATGTACAGCTGTGTCCATACCTGTGTTAGTATGTTCATTGATGTTTCTCTGTAATTACAGTGGTGCTCCTTGAGGCTCTGAATTCTGGATTGCAGAAGCAACTTTTCTCCAACGGCAAGGCAAGCATCTACTCTTCCTATATGTTCACGGCGTATAAAATGTAACAGATCTGAGGTCATTTTACAGTTAGTGTCATGTCATTGTTTGACATTTACAGTCAGGGAGCAGATCAGACCACCAGGAAGTGGAAGGCAGTCTGTCTGAGTCAGAGAGCAGCCAGAGATCCAAGAGGACTGGGCTGGACACAGACACAGAGGGTAAGGATGGATAGAGGGAGGGAGAGGAGACAGAGAGAGAGAGAGAGAGAGAGAGAGAGAGAGAGAGAGAGAGAGAGGGAGAGAGAGAAATATGGAGAGAGAGAGAGAGAGAGAGAGAGAGAGAGAGAGAGAGAGAGAGAGAGAGAGAGAGAGAGAGAGAGAGAGAGAGAGAGAGAGAGAGAGAGAGAGAGAGAGAGAGAGAGAGAAATATGGAGAGAGAGAGAGAGAGTTTTGAGTTTTAAATAATCTTTATTGGGTCTGGGAGCCCACCACACAATAAATACTCATACAAAACCACAGTTACACATCAATTAAAAACACAACTCCAACTCCTCCTCCACAGTAACTAAACACAACAGCCTCTGAATACCCCATATACTCAAAAACAGATCAATATTGTTGACAAGTTTATAATAGGCAAACTCAACCCTTAGTCTCGCTGACACCATTCCCTCCAGCATTCCCACCACATCCACAGACCCTTGTCCCCGAATACTGTTCTTTCGGGTCTTCCATATCGCTAATTTTGCTGCACCTAACACAAAATTAAGCAACACAACGACACCCTTTTGACTGAACCTGTACTTTGGCCCAAATACATACAGTTGGGAAGAGAAAACCTCTCCCAACGTTGAGAACCAGTCAGTGATCAGGTCAATCATCCCGACCAACCTGGGACACAGTAAAAACAGGTGTGCCAGAGTTTCAGACTCTGCACAGAATGGACACCCTTCCCCAACAGTAGGGTCCAGGTGTACCAGATGCATTTTGGTGGCTATAGCTCCATGTATTATCCTCCATTGGAGGTCAGCCGTCCTCTTATCAATCGGCAGTTTGTATAATGATCGCCAACAGCCTTTTGGGGAAGCACCTGGACCAAGCACACCCGCCCACCTCGTCGATTTTACCCCTTCCAGGGAAGAGGCATGGGACACCTTTACACATATTCTGTACATGGCCTTCTTTCCCACCTCCTTGAACTCCCCCAGCTCCGGGGTATCGAAGGAAAGCAGCATCCCCACGTCCTCCTCAAATGCCCCCACCGCAGCACTAACAATCAGTGCAGGGAACACATAATCCAGACCCTCCTTCCACCGATCAGAATTGGAAGTGTCAGTCACATACTGACGATGAAGAACTGGCAAGGAGTCACAGACCTCAGCGACGACCTTCCTCAGTAGGCGAGATGATCGGATCCCCGCTCTTTCTCCCAGCTCCTCCAACGATCTGCTCCTGCTCTGCATCAGATGACCCAGCTTGGTGCACCCGACACCTAACAGGCATGAACGCAGGCTGGCTGAACCCAGAGCACTGGACTGGATGGCAGTGTTATAAAAAAGAGGCTCTTCAAAAAGCCACATCCCTGGTAGCGTGCCGGCCTTACGGGACTTGACAAGAACCCTCCAAGCCTGCATAACAGACTCATAAAATGGAGTCAGGCCATTCAACTCACCCCCCTCCAGCTTTAAGAGGAAAAGGTGCTCGTCTAAGCCCAAACAGCCCGCTCTCCTCATCAATGCGTAGGCTGTGTCGACCCAGCTAGAACCGTCACTGTACAACAGTCTCTGGGCTGCTTGAAGCCGGAAAGCCATGATCCTAGAGGAAATGTCCACCAGGCCTTGTCCCCCCTCGTGCAGTGGCAGGTACAGGGCTGCAGCTTTGATCCAGTGTTGTCCAGACCAGAAGAAATTGACAAGGGTCCTCTGAAGCTCTTGTATCAGACCCTTTGGTGGCTGCAAAATCATTAGTCTGTGCCACAGGGTAGAGGCAGCAAGATTATTAATTACCAGTACCCTTCCCCTATAAGACAACTGGGGTAGCACCCATTTCCATCTTGACAGTCTGGCACACACTTTCTCCACTACACCCTCCCAGTTCTTTTTCTGAAAGACATCAGAGCCTAGAAAAACACCCAATGTCTTCATCCCATCTCTGCCCCACTGAAGCCCCCCTGGTAACCGTGGAGCGGACCCTATCTGAAGCTGACCTGCCCACAGCGCTTCACTCTTTCCCCAATTGACTCTAGCTGAGGAGGCACCCTCATACACCATTAAAGCGTCTGAGAGAACCTTAACATCCTCAGCCCCTGTAATAAAAACTGTCACATCATCTGCATACGCAGACAGTGCTATCATGGGTCCCTTCATTACACCTGGCACAGAGAAACCAGTAAGCTTCGCTCTTAAAAAACAAAGCATTGGTTCAATCGCCAGACTATATAACTGCCCTGAAATTGGGCATCCCTGCCTGATGCCCCTTTGAACAGGGATGGGGCAACTCAAACCACCCCCCACCTTCACCATACACGAGGCCCCAGCATACAGTAAATTCATCCAAGACAAAAAAACATCCCCAAACCCAAAGGCTTTCATCGTTTTAAACAAATACTGGTGGTCCACTCGGTCAAAAGCCTTCTCCTGATCCAAAGAAAGTAAACCCACATTTACATCAGACAGTTTACAAATGTCTAAAACATCTCTTATCAGAAACAAGTTGTCAACAATTGAGCGATCAGGTACACAGTAGGACTGGTCCTTGTGGACCAACAATCCCAGATACTCTTTCAACCTGTTTGAGAGACATTTAGAAACTATTTTGTATTCTGCACACAGCAAAGCAACAGGTCTCCAATTTTTTATGAGAGCCAAATCCCCCTTTTTTGGCAACAGTGAAAGCACCGCACGTTGACAGGATACAGGAAGAGAACCCTCATGAAAAGATTCACACACCACTTCATAAAAATCCTCCCCAATAGACCCCCAAAAATGCTTATAGAACTCAGATGGTAAACCATCAATGCCAGGGGCTCGGCCTGTTGAGAGCTGCATAACTGCTGTGGACAGCTCTTGCAGTGTAATGTCAGAGTCCAATGCGACTCTCTGTTCAGGTCCCAATTGAGGAAGACCGTGTAACAACTGTTCAGTACACAGAGAGTCACAATCCTCCGCTTTATAGAGGGCAGAGTAGAAATCCACGGCATGTTGACGCATTTCACTGTCATCCGTGGTCACCTTCCCATCAGGGAGACGAAGGCAGACCATCTGTTTACGTTGTAATTTCGACTGTCCAAGGTTTAAAAAAAAAAAAGCACTAGGAGCATCCATGTCCTTGAGGGAAGCGAAACGAGACCTAATCAAGGCACCTTTCACTCTTTCATGCAGAAACGACCTCAGTTCATGTCTCTTGTCCTGTAAGTTCATGACTAGTCCAGGGTCATTCTGAGTGAGCAGCTTCAATTCAATTGATTTGATGTCCTGCTCAAGGGCCTTGATAGTCTCTTTAACTTCAATTTGAGACAAAGCAGTATACTGTTGACAAAATACTCGTATTTGGGCCTTCCCAACATCCCACCATTGTCTCAAGGACTCAAAATTCCCTTTTGTAACCCTCCATTTTTCCCAAAACAACAAAAACCGTTCACAAAACTTGACATCATGTAACAATTTAACATTAAAATACCAGTAAGGTGATGACCTTCGTGGACAGGACAAGTGAATATCAACAGTAACCATGTGATGATCAGAGAAACCCACAGGAGTAATGGCACACCTTCCAACCCTACTACAGTATTGATCAGATACGTACAACCTATCTAACCTTGCTGCACTGACACGACCTTCATTCACTTTCAACCATGTGTACTGCCTAACTTTTGCATTCCTTACTCTCCACACATCAGAAAGCTCTAACTCAGTTAATAGGCCAGACAGGAAAGTGGCCGACCGCAGGTGAGGTTCTTCAGCGTTGCGATCAACAGTAAAATCCACAGTACAGTTCCAGTCCCCCCCTAAAACCATACACCCCTCTTGGTCACACTGTCTTAAGGTTTCTTTTATTTTATCAAACACAACAAGACGCTCTGTACCCTCATTAGGAGCATAAACATTCAAAAACACAAACAAAAACCCCATAACATCCACCTTGACCAATAAAACCCGACCCTTGACAATCTCTGTTGTAGATATCACCGTCACCCCTAACCCTGAGGAAAACAAGATGGCCACCCCAGCACTGAAATTAGTACCATGACTGAGTATATGCTGCCCCTCCCACCACATTCCCCAGTCAACCTCATTATCCTCATCACTATGTGTCTCCTGTAGGAAAACTACATTAAGCCTTTTCTGTTTTATTACTTCTAATACCCAAGCCCTCTTATTCCTGTCCCTTCCCCCATTAATATTGAGAGAGCCCACCCTTAGTACCTCCATATAGAAAAGAGAAAGGAAAAGCAGAAGATACCACAGAGAAACCAAAGAGAAAAAAGACACCCTATGAAGCATGATCATCATCATTATTTAAATTTTTTCTTATTAACCTGACCACGTTTCCCACCACCTTTTGCTGCTGTAACAGCAGTAACAAATTTCCTCAAGCGAAACCGCTTCTTCTCACTCAACTCGTCCAACCCCACCGTCTTCTGTAACATCACAGCTGACCTCACAAACTTATCAACATCAAAATATTCTGCCAATTTGACAGATTTCCCAAAAGTCTGATCCAGAAAACCATTTACCTCCTCTAGATCATAAATTGAGTCCTCACCAGCTGCTATCATATCAAAAGAGATATCCATGTCCTTCTCCTGATCCTCCTCAGCTGAAGCCACAGACCACTGACTCCCCTCTACCACATCCCTTTCAACACTCCCCATTTGCACCCCATCACTCGTACCAGGCATCTCCTCCACTACCTGGGAGACTATCCCCACCTGAACCCCATTACTCGTGGTGGGCATCTCCTCCACTACCTGAGAGCCTAGCTCCACATGAACCCCCTCCTGTTCCCCATTACTCGTAGTGGGCATCTCCTCCACTACCTGGGAGACTATCCCCACCTGAACCCCATTACTCGTGGTGGGCATCTCCTCCACTACCTGAGAGCCTAGCTCCACATGAACCCCCTCCTGTTCCCCATTACTCGTAGTGGGCATCTCCTCCACTACCTGGGAGATTAGCTCCACATGAACCCCCTCCTGTTCCCCATTACTCGTAGTGGACATCTCCTCCACTACCTGGGAGATTAGCTCCACATGAACCCCCTCCTGTACTCCATTACTCGTAGTGGGCATCTCCTCCACTACCTGGGAGATTAGCTCCACATGAACCCCCTCCTGTACTCCATTACTCGTAGTGGGCATCTCCTCCACTACCTGGGAGATTAACTCCATATGAACCCCCTCCTGTGCC
>NC_052322.1:45244817-45309817 GCF_016432855.1 Salvelinus namaycush
ACCCTTCTCCCCCAATTGCTCAGTTTGGCCGGGCGGCCAGCTCTAGAAAGAGTCTTGGTGGTTCCAAACTTCTTCCATTTAAGAATGGTGGAGGGCTCTGTGTTCTTGGGGATCTTCAATGCTGCGGACATTCTTTGGTACCCTTCCCCAGATCTGTGCCTCGACACAATCCTGTCTCGGAGCTCTACGGACAATTCCTTCAACCTCATAGCTTGGTTTTTGCTCTGACATCCACTGTTAACTGTGGGACCTTATATAGACAGGTGTGGGCCTTTCCAAATCATGTTCAATCAATTGAATTTACCACAGGTGGACTCCAATCAAGTTGTAGAAACATCTCAAGGACGATCAATGGAAACAGGACGCACCTGAGCTCAATTTCGAGTCTCATAGCAAAGCGTCTGAAAACTTTTGTAAATAAGGTATTTCTGTGTTTAGTTTTTTTTATACATTTGCAAAAATGTCTATAAACCTGTTTTCGCTTTGTCATTATGGGGTATTGTGTGTAGATTGCTGAGGATTTAAAAAAAAAAAAAAGTGTAATCCATTTTAGAATAAGTCTGTAACAAAACACAATGTTGAAAAAGTCAAGGGGTCTGAATACTTTCCGAAGGCACTGTATATATGTTAATAATTTTATATGATGGGAATATTTCAGATTTTCAAACATTTTGGACTAGATTCACAGTAACACACATGAAGTACCATAGACAGTACTATACATACAGTACCAATCAAAATTTTGGACACACCTACTCATTCAAGGGTTTTTCTTTATTTTTACTAATTTCTTCGTTAGTGCAGACATCAAAACTATGAAATAACACATATGGAATCATGTAGTATCCAAAAAAAGTGTTAAACAAATCAAAATATATAAAGTAGCAAGCCGTTGCCTAGATGACACCTTTGCACACTCTTGGCATTCTCTCAACCAGCTTCAACTGGAATGCTTTTCCTACAGTCTTGAAGGAGTTTCCACATATGCTGAGCACTTGTTGGTTGCTTTCCTTCACTCTGCGTTCCAACTCATCCCAAACCATCTCAATTGGGTTGAGGTCAGGTGATTGTGGAGGCCAGGTCATCTGATGCAGCACTCCATCATTCTCCTTCTTGGTCATATAGCCACTACACAGCCTGGAGGTGTGTGTTGGGTCATTGTCCTGTTGAAAAACAAATGATACTCCCACTAAGCACAAACCAGATGGGATGGCATATCGCTGCAGAATGCTGTGGTAGCCATGCTGGTTAAGTGTGACTTGAGATCTGAATAAATCACCAACACTGTCACCAGCAAAGCATCCCCACACCATCACACCTCCTCCTCCATGCTTCACGGTAAGAACCACACATGCAGAGATCATCCGTTCACCTACTTTGCGTCTCACATAGACACGGCGGTTAGAACCAAAAATCTCACATTTGGACTCATCAGACCTAAGGATAGATTTCCACCCCTATCTTCTGTACACCACCCCTATCTTGTCACAACACAACTGATTGGCTCAAATGCATTAAGAAGGAAAGAAATTCCACAAATTAACTTTTAACAAGGCACACCTGTTAATTGAAATACATTCCAGGTGACTTCCTCGTGAAGCTGGTTGAGAAAATGTGTGCAAAACTGTCATCAAGGCAAAGGCTACTTTGAAGAATCCAAAATATAAAATATATTTTGATTTGTTTAACACTTTTTTTGGTTACTACATGATTCCATATGTGTTATTTCATAGTTTTGATGTCTTCACTGTTATTCCACAATGTAGAAAATAGTAAAAATAAAGAAAAACCTTTGAATGAGTAGGTGTGTCCAAACTTTTGACTGCTACTGTAGAATTATAGATATACAACGGAAGGGCTTTCTATACCCCATAAACAAGGAGATCAGAGATCCTAGACATCCAAGATTACCCCTGGTGTTTCTCAACCAGCCCACGTTCCCTCCTCTGTGATCCCAAAGTTCACCTTTGGCGTTACTTGATTTGTATACAGGCAGCCTACACACATAATTGCATGAGTAATTATTAAAGGTATATCTGTATCACACAGGTGAAGTTCCTCGTTCTCCAGTCTAGTTTGCATATGGAGGGCCCACGCTGGCTAGCAGCTTCTGTATTGGAAGAAAAGAGTCATTGTGTTACTGTCACGTGGACAATACTGACCCGTTTTAAATCTCTCTGTTACCATCCTCATCCTAGCAGGAATGTCTGTAAGTAGATGTGTTATACTGAGACTATAAAGATTCAAGAAGAGGGAGATGAAGAAGATCAACGAGAGAAAGCTATAGGAGAGAGAAAGAGAGAGAGAGTGTTTTTCACATTGTTTGTAACTTATTTTGTACATAATGTTGCTGCTAACGTCTCTTATGACCGAAAATAGCTTCTGGACATCAGAACAGCGAATACTCATGTCGAACTGGGCGAAGATTTTGTCCTTGTAACGGCAGTCTAAGTCGTCCTCCTCCTCAGACGAGGAGAGGCGAGAAGGATCTGAGGACCAATGTGCAGCGTGGTAATTTTCCATTATTTAATTAACACAAAACAAGACACTATACAAAATGACAAAACAAACTAACCGTCACAGTCCTAGCTGGTGCAGACAAAACACAAAGACAGGAAACAACCACCCACAATCCCCAACACAAAACAAGCCACCTATATATGATTCTCAATCAGGGACAACGATTGACAGCTGCCTCTGATTGAGAACCATATTAGGCTGGACACAGAAACAGACGAACTAGACACACAACATAGAATTCCCACCCAGCTCACGCCCTGACCAACACTAAACAAGCAAAACACATAAGAACTCTGGTCAGGACGTTACAGTACCCCCCTCCTGAGGTGCGGACTCCGAACGCACCCCTAAAACTCAAGAGGAGGGTCTGGGTGGGCATCTGTCCGCGGTGGCGGCTCCGGCGCAGGACGAGGACACCACTCCACCACTGTCTTTGTCCCCCTCCTTAGCGTCCTTTGAGGGGCGACCCTCGCCCACGACCTTGGCCTAAGAATCCTCCCCAAGGCCCCCACATGATTTAGGAGGTAGCTCAGGACAGAGAGGTAGCTCAGGACAGAGAGGTAGCTCAGGACAGAGAGGTAGCTCAGGACAGAGAGGTAGCTCAGGACAGAGAGGTAGCTCAGGACAGAGAGGTAGCTCAGGACAGAGAGGTAGCTCAGGACAGAGAGATAGCTCAGGACAGAGAGGTAGCTCTGGACTAATGGCAGCTCCGGACTGAGTGGCAGCTCCGGACTGAGTGGCAGCTCCGAACTGAGTGGCAGCTCCGGACTGAGTGGCAGCTCCGGACTGAGTGGCAGCTCATGACTGAGTGGCAGCTCATGACTGGCTCATGACTGTAGGGCAGCTCATGACTGTAGGGCAGCTCATGACTGTAGGGCAGCTCATGACTGTAGGGCAGCTCATGACTGGAAGGCAGCTCATGACTGGAGGGCAGCTCATGACTGGAGGGCAGCTCATGACTGGAGTGCAGCTCATGACTGGAAGGCAGCTCATGACTGGAGGGCAGCTCATGACTGGAGGGCAGCTCTGGCAGCTCCTGACTGGCTGGCGGCTCTGGCAGCTCCTGACTGGCTGGCGGCTCTGGCAGCTCCTGACTGGCTGGCGGCTCTGGCAGCTCCTGACTGGCTGGCGGCTCTGGCAGCTCCTGACTGGCTGGCGGCTCTGGCAGCTCCTGACTGGCTGGCGGCTCTGGCAGCTCCTGACTGGCGGACGGCTCTAGCGGCTCCTGACTGACGGATGGCTCAGATGGCGCTGGGCAGACGGATGGCTCAGATGGCGCTGGGCAGACGGATGGCTCAGATGGCGCTGGGCAGACGGATGGCTCAGATGGCGCTGGGCAGACGGATGGCTCAGATGGCGCTGGGCAGACAGATGGCTCAGATGGCGCTGGGCAGACGGATGGCTCAGATGGCGCTGGGCAGACGGATGGCTCAGATGGCGCTGGGCAGACGAGCAGTGCAGGCAGCTCAGACGGCGCTGGGCAGACGAGCAGTGCAGGCGGCGTTGGGCAGACGGCCGACTCTGACTTGCTGAGGCGCACAGTAGGCCTGGTGCGTGGTGCCGGAACTGGTGGTACCGGACTGGAGACACGCACCTCAAGGCTAGTGCGGGGAGCAGGAACAGGGCACACTGGACTCTCAAAGCGCACTATAGGCCTGGTGCGTGGTACCGGCACTGGTGGTACCGGGCTGAGGGCACGCACCTCAGGGCGAGTGCGGGGAGAAGGAACAGTGCGTACAGGGCTCTGGAGACGCACAGGAGGCTTGATGCGTGGTGCCGGAACTGGAGGCACTGGGCTGGAGACACGCACCACAGGGAGAGTGCGTGGAGGAGGAACAGGGCTCTGGAGACGCACTGGAAGCCTGGTGCGTGGTGCAGGCACTGGTGGTACTGGGCTGGGGCGGGAAGGTGGTGCCGGATATACCGGACCGTGCAGGCGTACTGGCTCCCTTGAGCACTGAGCCTGCCCAACCTTACCTGGTTGAATGCTCCCCATAGCCCGTCCAGTGCGGGGAGGTGGAATAACCCGCACTGGGCTGTGTTGGTGAACCGGGGACACCATTCGTAAGGCTGGTGCCATGTACACCGGCCCGAGGAGACGTACCTGAGGCCAGATATGTTGAGCCGGCTTCATGGCACTTGGCTCAATGCTCAATCTAGCCTGCCCAGTGCGGGGAGGTGGAACAACCCGCACCGGGCTATGCACACGTACAGGAGACACCGTGCGCTCTTCCGCATAACACGGTGTCTGCCCGTACTCCCGCTCTCCACGGTAAGCATGGGAAGTGGGCGCAGGTTTCCTACCTGCCTTCGCCAAACTACCCTTTAGCCCCCCCCCCCCCCCCCCCCCCCCCCCAAGACATTTTTGGGGTTTCTTCACGGGCTTCCAGCCACGCTTCTGTGCTGCCTCCTCATACCACCGCTCCTGGGCTTTAGCTGCCTCCATCTCTTCCCGAGAGCAGCGATATTCTCCAATGTGAGCCCAGTGTCCTTTACCCTCCAGAATTTCCTCCCATGTCCAGGATTCCTGTGTAGTGGGTCGCTGCTGCTGCTGCTGCCCGTACTCACGCTGCTTGGTCCGAGTTTGGTGGGTGGTTCTGTAACGGCAGTCTAAGTCGTCCTCCTCCTCAGACGAGGAGAGGCGAGAAGGATCTGAGGACCAATGTGCAGCGTGGTAATTTTCCATTATTTAATTAACACAAAACAAGACACTATACAAAATGACAAAACAAACTAACCGTCACAGTCCTAGCTGGTGCAGACAAAACACAAAGACAGGAAACAACCACCCACAATCCCCAACACAAAACAAGCCACCTATATATGATTCTCAATCAGGGACAACGATTGACAGCTGCCTCTGATTGAGAACCATATTAGGCTGGACACAGAAACAGACGAACTAGACACACAACATAGAATTCCCACCCAGCTCACGTCCTGACCAACACTAAACAAGCAAAACACATAAGAACTCTGGTCAGGACGTTACAGTCCTTAAGAATTCCGAAGCGAAGGATATATTGCCTGTCCGATACCAGGCCCAAATCCCCATCATTTGCGTGAAGAAAAGACGGAAATACAGGGGGTGGAGATCGGGGTGCCTTGTGAGAATTCGTCGGCGAGTGGGTGACCCGCCTCTACCATCCGTACTATTGGCCAACGTGCAATCACTGGAGAATAGACTGGATGATCTCCGTCCGATACTATCCTACCAACTGGAGATTAAGAACTATAATATTTTATATTTCACCAAGTTGTGGCTGAACGAGATCAGAGACCTGGCAGTGAGCAAGACAAGGGAGCTGATTGTGGACTACAGGAAAAGGAGGGACGAACACACCCACATTCACATAGACAGGGCTGTAGTGGAACGGGTCGAGAGTTTCAAGTTCCTTGGTATCCACATCACCTACACACTATCATGGTCCAAACACACCAAGACAGTGGTGAAGAGGGCTGTCTTGGCCCTAAAATGATTTGGCATGGGTCCCCAGATCCTCAAAAAGTTAAACAGCTGCACCATAGAGAGCATCCTGACCGGTTGCATCACCGCCTGGTATGGCAACTGCTTGGCATCCGACAGTAAGGCACTACAGAGGGTAGTGGGTACAGCCCAGTACATCACTGGGGACAAGCTTCCTGCCATCCAGGACCTATTTACTAGGCGGTGTCAGAGGAAGGCCCAAATTGTCAAAGACTCCACTTTCCCAAGTCATTGACTGTTCTCTCTGCTACCGCACGGCAAGCGGTACCGGAGCGCCAAGTCTGGGTTCAAAGACTCCTTAACAGCTTCTACCCCCAAGCCATAAGACTGCTGAACAATTAATCAAATGGCCACCTGAACGATTAATCTAATGCCCCACCCCCCCCTCTTGTTTTTACTCTGCTGCTACTCGTTGTTATCTATGCATTGTCACTTTACCCCTACCTATATGTACAAATTACTTCGACTAACCTGTACCCACGCACATTGATTGGGTACCGGTACCCCCTGTATATAGCCTTGTTATTGTTATTTTGTTGTGTTACTTTTATTCGATTTTTTACATTAGTTTATTTAGTAAATATTTTCTTAACTCTATTTCTTGAACTGCATTGTTGTTTAAGGGCTTGTAAGTAAGCATTTCACGGTAAGGTCTACTACACCTGTTGTATTCGGCGCATGTGACAAATATCATTTGATTTGATTTGAGTGAAAGATAGATGAGATTAAAAGTGAAGCGAGAACAGTTAGTAGTGTAGATCTTTGTCAGGTTAGAAAGGGATATCGTTTAAACATTGACAAGACTTACTCAAGCAGAAAAACCTGTCCAGACCCCTAGCAATCCCAACATTTGGTTAAGGTTTAGTTGTATTTTGTATACGTCAGCTAAAAGCTGTATAAAGCTGTTTTATTGTATAAAGTATAAAGAACAACAAATCTGTACATTAAAGGGAGTGTAAGGGATGGTGTGTGATCGGGGAGTTGAAGCAGATCTGATAGCATTGAGATTGCAGGAAGTGTTGATGGAGATGATCAGCTGAGTATGGGCATTCACTCATACATTTCTGAGTCCAGAGCCTTGCCCCATCTAAGACCCTCCTTTTCCCTCTCTTTTTCAAGCTGTGGCTCAGAGGACATTGGTCTTTAATCCTGACATTTGATTAAGGATTAGTTCAAGAGCCGGAGGATTTTTTTTTGAATGTCCTGACCTAGCCCGATACGCCCACACCACCCTGCTCCATCCATGTCCTCGGTGACTGTGGGATGTTGTCTGTGAGACTCGTTGAGCATGCTGTTAGGGCTAAAGGCTAATAAAACGCTGTTCACATGTCATTCGGGATCTCATTTCAGCATATATATCCCATTTTTTTGTTTAGAAAGATTAAGGTTATTGAGAATTGATACAGCAGTTATGTGCCATTTCTTACAGCAGGTAACAAAACAAGCTGTAGAAATGTAGAGTAACTTTAATAATCAAGACAACTTTTCCAATTCAAAGCACAAAAATAGTTTCATAGACAGAGATAAGCTATAGGCTACAGTATATTTTAAATTGAATTTATTTTCAAGAAAGATAGCGTGTATTTTTGTTTCTTATGTGTATTTTTAACGGTCCATATTCAGACCATCTCGAGACTTACTTACTCCGCTACTTTCCGGAAGAGTACAAAAAAAAAAAAACATCTGCCCTCAAAGATATCCGTGTCTTCATTGATGTGACAGTGCCAGTGACACAGTCAGAGAGAAAGTTCCTCATCTACAGTTAGATGCGAGCCGACGCACTAACTTCCTCGTATACAACTAAAACAGGACTTTCTATCGGAATTGTTATCACGAGTCGGGATGGAGGAGCGGACATAAAATAAAAAAAATTAAAAAGTGCTTTTCTAAAGAAAACAAATAATTCAGGGTTAGAAGACCAGATAGCCATATAGCGGCCAAGGATTATACAGCTGGTTGGAACGAGGTAATTCCCTCTCATTTTTTTCTTCTAGACCACGAAGGTGAATATGTATAACTCACTGATATTCATAAACAATATGCATTTCTTAAAGAATAAAATAAAAGGACGAACAGATGGATGTTTTCTTAAACGGTTCCCATCTGGGTCATTCAGTGGTATTATGAAAATTGCGCATTAAAGGGATTTATGACCGTGTTATTATGTAGACTATATTACGGTGTTTGCTATTGGTTTATGTATGTAATCCCTACACTGATGATAGTTGAGAAACTACAGAATTATAATGTTCACATAAATGGTGGTAAAGGTGAAATGTATTTTAACTGTTTCTTAATTTTACAAATATATATGTATGTCTTTACTGTCTGTCCATTTTAGCTCCGAAATGTTGAGACATAGCCTATTTCTTTTCCATTTTGCTGAGCCCTCTGTCTCTCGCTTCTTTTTGCCTAGGCTAATGTAAAGAGGAACCAAAAGTTACTGCTTATCCTACTGATTCAACACCGCATACGATATTCACATTGTGTATTCACAGGTGCAACACCTACCTATTCATGGCTTGTAATCTATTTATTGAGGGAAAACACAATCTTAGAAAAAAATGGGTTTGAAAAAGGGTTATTCGGCTGTCCCCCATAGGAGAACCCTTTTTGGTTCCAGGTAGAACTCTTTTTGTTTCCATGTAGAACCCTTTGTGTAAAGGTTTCTACATGGAACTCAAAAAAGGTTCTACCTGGAAACAAAACGGTTTTACTTGGAACCAAAAAGGGTTCCTCAAAGGGTTCTCCTATGGGGACAGCGGAATAACTCCTTCAGGATATTTTTTCTAAGAGTGTAGTAATGGTGCGTTTTGTTTTTTTAAAGTAAACACCATAATAATTGATTAACCTACTATTTTTTATCAATGCTAATCTGGCATGGATATCTGATGAGTCAATCTACTCAATATTTAAGACACAATTTGCTTCATAGCACATTATGATTGCATCAACTTGTGCTGGAAAGCCTCACATTTCCTCACATTTACGCTGACAATAGTTCCTATAGTTTTATCAGTGTTTCTCTAGTTTCTACTTCAGGAAACAGGAAGTCAATACTTAATGTTGGAGAAGCCTATCAGAGAACCTCATGCCATACTGCCACTCTCCTAATTGCAGAGACAAATCCTCCCAATGCAAAGAGTCCTGTGTGTATGGTGCTTGGGGACATGGCATTGCAGTGTGTGTGCGTGCGAGGTGAGCAGGGGAGGTTTAGCAGTGCAGTTTTTCCTTTTCACATGGTGTCCAGTCCCAGTTTCAGCCGCCCGCCGCCCTGCCCTGCGTCAGATGCCATGATAGCAGTTAGGGCCAGAGGCACACATGACGCAGGGCTTCCACAGCTCACTAGATTTACATCTGTGGGCAATATGGGTGTGTTGGAGACAGACAGGCAGACAGACAGACACTCCCAGAGACCTGAGGAGGATGGTTGAAGGGGGTATTAGGGGTTGATTTGTTCAAGAGACTGCAGGAGAGATGGATGGAGAGGACAAGGATAAGCGTGTATGGTCTGGGCTTCACCTCCAGTTAGCTTCCTCTGTACAGGAAGTGCATGCCATGTGTGTCATGGCTTTATTAGATTAATGGAGGATGAAGTGATCGATATGAGTCTGAGGAGGTTTGTAAACGGATGAGAATCTTTGGACTACATGGCGGGCTGACACTTTATCATGATGCAGCATTGATAGGCAAGAAGAAATGTCTTCTCCTGAGATTCAGGGGTGTGGCTTCCTATAGGCTACCTGTAATTTGGGAGAACTGACATAATGATAAACTGAACCTTTTCCATTCACAATAACCATACACATTCTTGTGTTGGTTCACATTCACAATAACCATACACATTCTTGTGGTGGTTCACATTCACAATAACCATACACATTCTTGTGTTGGTTCACATTCACAATAACCATACACATTCTTGTGTTGGTTCACATTCACAATAACCATACACATTCTTGTGGTGGTTCACATTCACAATAACCATACACATTCTTGTGTTGGTTCACATTCACAATAACCATACACATTCTTGTGTTGGTTCACATTCACAATAACCATACACATTCTTGTGTTGGTTCACATTCACAATAACCATACACATTCTTGTGTTTTATTTAAAATAAAATAAAATTGTGGTGGTGGTGTTTGAGTGTACTATATAAGTGAAACATTTTTGAGTATAGGAAATCAGTTTTCATTTTGCCTCCAGCATCTTCACTAATCAGTTTTTTGGGGTGTGCATTATCTGCCTGTGAACTGTGGAAATGAAAACTGTGTAAGCATAAACAGGTCTTCTGGAAGTTAAACTTAAACTGATCTTCCTGTAAAAGCTGACAGATCAAGCGAAGAGGAACACCATTGAAATGGAAAAGGGAAGTGAATATTTACACCATTATTTTTGACCAAGTGGTTGTCTGCAGATAGATACAGCCATTTTGTTTTGACCAGTTAAGTTGACTAAGAACACATGCTCATTTACAGCCAACGCCCTGAGGAATAGTTACCAAGGGAGAGGAGAGGCGCCTGAATTAGCCAATTGGTAGCTTTGCGTAACTGTTTAAAGTGAAACATTCTCCATGACTATGTCATGAGATATATGGCTGTAATCCAGCAGCACTCCTCCACATCCTAAAAGACTGAGTGCAGTAAAATGTGTTCAGGGCCCATATTCACAAAGTGTCTCAGAGTACTGACCTAGGGTCAGTTTTCCCTTTTAGATTATAATGAATATGATTATATGGACACGGGGAAATATGATACTAGATCAGCTCTCTACGAGAAGCTAACCTCTATGATGACTTCAGTCACATTTTCTTCTGTTAGGTTACAGTAATAGCTCTCAGATGCTTTGTCTCTCTCGCTCTCGCTCGCTCGCTCTCTCTCTGTCTCTGTCTCTCTCTGATAAACATCACTTCCTTCTCTCAGTTTTAAAAGTAGAATTTTGAAAGTGTTCTATGAACAGTGGTGTTAGTAGTTTGCCTTAGTCACAGTAATTCATGCCAGATTTATCCTATAAGGTGTCAACGACATACACTGACTCATCCATGCTAATATAACAGTGTTGTTCCCATCCCTCTCCTTGCCCCAACCTGGGATCGAACCAGCAACCCTCTAAACACATCAATAACTGCCTCCCACTTAGCATCATTACCTATCGCTCCACGAAAGCCACAAGCTACTTCAAGGTCTTGGGGCGATTGACGTCACGGATTGAAACGCTACTAGCGCCCACCAATAACTACAGTAGCTAGCCTTTTCACACCGGTTACACTCAGGCTGTGGTGAAGGTCTAATCCCACTGTAACTTAAAGGTCTCTCTATCTCTCTCCTACTCTCACTCTTTGAATAGTCCAGTTCCTCTGTTTATGTTAACACAGATGAACCAGAAAATGACAGTCCTGTCTCTGTCACACAGACAAAGCTCTGTTCAATCAGAAGAATTCCCCCTTTCTCTAATGTCCCTTTTTTAAATATTTTACACATACCATATTGACTCCACCCACAGATCATATGACTCCACCTACAACGCTACTAAGTTGTTGTTTTATTTGAAAAACAAAGAGTTCTTCATGCCACCTCTGCTGTCCCAAAGGCGTGGCTGGGTGTCGCTGATTTGGTGTCGCTCTGGTGATTAGGAAGACTTCTAGAATTGTTTGCTTCCAAAAAGCTGTGTAACATGTAGACCTGTGTGGGAAACCGTTGCTCTTAAGATGTAATGAAAGTAAACCCAAACAGTAGCTTACAGTAAATTACATTGTATTCTGACTGATATTTTTTTAAATAACACATTTTTAGGTTCTTCCACCATGGGCTGCGTGGGGTCCAAGGAGCAGCAGGATCCCAGCAGCAAAGGAGTGAATGATGACACTCTGAGCCGGACTCAGCCAGCCCACTATGTCAAAGACCCCACCACTGGGACCAAGGCTGTGAGTGAAAACCTGGGCGTGATGATGGTGATGATGATGATGGTGATGATATGGTGATGATGATGATGATGATGATGGTGTTGATGGTGATATGGTGATGATGATGATGGTGGTGATGATGATGGTGATATGGTGATGATGGTGATGATGATAATGGTGGTGATGATGGTGATGATGGTGATGATGGTGATGATGGTGATGGTGGTGATGGTGATGGTGGTGATGGTGATGATGGTGATAATGATGGTGGTGGTGATGATGATGGTGGTGATGATGATGGTGATGGTGATGGTGGTGATGATGATGGTGGTGATGATGATGATGGTGATGGTGATGATGGTGATGATGGTGATAATGATGGTGGTGGTGATGATGATGGTGGTGATGATGATGGTGATGATGATGATGGTGATGGTGATGGTGGTGATGATGATGATGGTTGTGGTGATGATGATGGTGGTGATGATGATGATGATGATGGTGGTGATGGTGATGATGGTGATAATGGTGGTGGTGGTGATGATGATGGTGATGATGATGATGATGGTGGTGATGGTGATGATGGTGATGGTGATGGTGGTGATGATGATGATGGTTGTGGTGATGATGATGATGGTGGTGATGGTGGTGATGGTGATGGTGGTGATGATGATGATGGTTGTGGTGATGATGATGATGGTGGTGATGGTGATGATGGTGGTGGTGGTGATGATGATGGTGATATGGTGATGATGGTGATGATGATAATGGTGGTGATGATGGTGATGATGGTGATGATGGTGATGGTGATGATAATGGTGGTGATGATGGTGATGATGGTGGTGATGGTGTTGATGGTGATGGTTGTGGTGATGATGATGATGGTGGTGGTGATGGTGATGGTGATGATGGTGATGGTGATGGTGGGGATGGTGATGATGGTGATGATGACAATGAGGATGGTGATGATGGTGATGAGAAATCGAAAAAAGATCAGTAGGGGACATGGTCATTGAAAGGGAAATTCTAATGAGTTATATTTGTCATTGTCACTGAGACAACATAGTGAAAAGTAACGTGTTAGGCTCCCTCCCGACTATGCACAGAGTATTGATATTTGAGGTACATTACCCAAATAAGTAATGTTCTAACTAGTTGTTGCTTTGCATAACTGCTAGACTCTCCTCTGTTGCCAAATGCACAGTAAGTGACTGATCTGTAAGTCGGTTTCCTTGAGTGTCTCTGGGGTGGTCAATACTTCCTGTGTGTTTACAGTAAAGTAACTGTAAGCGCTGACATTCTGAATGAGGAAGGGGAAGTAACATCCAATGAATGCAGAAATTCATTTTGTGATCATTGTTTGAACAGACATTGAATTTGCATGTACATTTCAGTCATTTTGCAGTCACTCTCATCCAGAGTGACTTACAGTTAATGCGTCCATAGCTAGGTGAGGACAACCACATATCACAGTCATAGTAAGGAAATGTTTTCCTCAATAAAGCAGCTCTCCAGAAAAGTCAGTGCTAGTGAGAAAAGAGAAAAGACAAGTGTGAGCATTAGTGCAACAAAGGCAAGGATGTTGTTTTAAAAAAAAAAAAGATTAGAATATTTTCGGGGGAAGGTGTCTCTCCTCTCTTTCTGTTTCTACATTCCTATTTTCTATCCGTCTATCTCACTTTGACTTCATCTGTCATTTGACCAGTCATTTTCTTCTCTGTTTGTGTTCACTTTCTCCCAGCTTCTATACTACATTTCCTATGGTTCTCCTCGACTTCAATCTCTTTCTGTCTTTCACAGAATAGAACCATCTCCTCTGGCCCTTCAGTCCCCTCTGATGGTGAGTATGACACAGAAAAGTTAAAGTTGCTCACTTGAATTTGTGATGTAGGAACTATCACAGTGCTCAGCTGTATTTCTAGCAGCGACACTACATAGTGTCAGCGTCAACTAGCAAACGGTTCGTTGTCATGTAGTTATAGACTATGGCTGAGGCCACATATGAAAGTGAAAGAGGGGAGAGAGCGTGTAGGTTGAGATAGCCCCCACCACAGATGATCTCTCCACTGCTATACCAATAAAGCAGCCAGACAGGAAGTGACCTAGGCAAAGCCCTATTGTATGTAAGAATTGCACGTGATGTCACCCACAAACACAAAGTCTCTCTTTGTCATATGTGTGCATGCATTTGATTTATTTTGATACACACACACACGCGCACACACACACGCTTACATTCTCTGCCCCTCCCCCTCCAGGTCCTGAGAGCATTGCTATTGCTCTGTATGACTATGAGGGTATAAATGATGGAGACCTGGGCTTCAAGAAGGGAGACAAGCTTAAAATCTTACAGGAGTGAGTGTCTCTGACAATTATACATAAACATGACGCATTCATACCCCATACAGAGCACTGTATACAATACCTATAATACCTATTCCCCCACCTCTCACAATCGGTGTCTGTCTGTCTGTCTGTCCGTCTCTCTCTCTCTGTCCGTCTCTCTCTTTCTGTAGGTCTGGAGAATGGTGGAGAGCCCAGTCAATCAGCACAGGCCAGGAAGGCTTCATCCCCAGTAACTATGTAGCCATAGACAGCCTTGAAACCGAAGAGTAAGTATGTTCAAGTCAAGCAAATGAAATCAAACTTTATTAGTCACAATGCGCCGAATACAGCAGGTGTAGACCTTACAGTGAAATGCTTACTTACGAGCCCCTTAACCAACACTGCAGTTAAAAAAAAAAACACGGATAAGAATAAGAAATAAAAGTAAAGAGCAGCAGTAAAATAACAATAGCGAGACTATATATACAGAGTCAATGTGCGGTGGCACCAGTTAGTTGAGATAATATGTACATGTAGGTAGAGCTATTAAAGTGACTATGCAGATGATGATAACAACAGAGAGTAGTAGCGGTGTAAAAGAGGGGGGGGGGGGGGGTAACGCAAATAGTCTGGTTAGCCATTTGACAAGGTGTTCAGGAGTCTTATGGCTTGGGGGTAGAAGCTGTTTAGAAGCCTCTTGGACCTAGACTTGGCGCTCCGGTACTACTTGCCGTGCGGTAGCAGAGAGAACATTCTATGACTAGGGTGGCTGGAGTATTTGACAATTTTTAGGGCCTTCCTCTGACACCGCCTGGTATAGAGGTCCTGAACGGCAGGAAGCTTGGCCCCAGTGATGTACTGGGCCGTTCGCACTACCCTCTGTAGTGCCTTGCGGTTGGAGGCCGAGCAGTTGCCATACCAGGCAGTGATGCAACCAGTCAGGATGCTTTCGATGGTGCAGCTGTAGAACTTTTTGAGGATCTGAGGACCCATGCCAAAACTTTTCAGTCTCCTGAGGGGGAATAGGTTTTGTCGTGCCCTCTTCACAACTGTCTTGGTGTGCTTGGACCATGTTAGTTTGTTGGTGATGTGGACACCAAGGAACTTGAAGCTCTCAACCTGCTCCACTGCAGCTCCATCGATAAGAATGGGGGCGTGCTCGGTCCTCTATTTCCTGTAGTCCACAATCATCTCCTTTATCTTGATCACGTTGAGGGAGAGATTGTTGTCCTGGCACCACACGACCAGGTCTCTGACCTCCTCCCTATAGGCTGTCTCACCGTTGTCGGTGATCAGGCCTACCACTGTTGTCTCATCGGCAAACTTAATGATGGTGTTGGAGTCATGCCTGGCCGTGCAGTCATGAGTGAACAGGGAGTACAAGAGGGTACTGAGCACGCACCCCTGAGGGGCCCCTGTGTTGAGGATCAGTGTGGCGGATGTGTTGTTACCTACCCTTACCAACTGGGGCGGCACGTCAGGAAGTCCAGGATCCAGTTGCACAGGGAGGTGTTTAGTCCCAGGGTCCTAAGCTTATTGATGAGCTTTAAGGGCACTATTGTGTTGAACTCTGAGCTGTAGTCAATGAATAACATTCTCACATAAGTGTTCCTTTTGTCCAGGTGGGAAAGGGTGTGCAATAGAGTGCAATAGAGATTGCATCATCTGTGGATCTGTTGGGGCGGTTTCTGGGATAATGGTGTTGATGTGAGCCATGACCAGCCTTTCGAAGCACTTCATGGCTACAGACGTGAGTGCTACTTGTCGGTAGTCATTTAGGCAGGTTACCTTAGTGTTCATGGGCACAGGCACTATGGTGGTCTGCTTAAAAAATGTTGGTATTACAGACTCGGACAGGGAGAGGTTGAAAATGTCAGTGAAGACACTTGCCAGTTGGTCAGCGCATGCTCGCAGTACACGTCCTGGTTATCCGTCTGGCCCTGTGTCCTTGTGAATGTTGACCTGTTTAAAGGTCTTACTCACATCAGCTGCGGAGAGCGTGATCACGCAGTCTTCCAGAACAGCTGGTGCTCTCATGCATGTTTCAGTGTTATTTGCCTCGAAGCGAGCATAGAAGTAGTTTAGCTCGTCTGGTAGGCTTGTGTCACTGGGCAGCTCTCGGCTGTGCTTCCCTTTGTATTCTGTAATGGTTTGTAAGCCCTGCCACACCCGACGAGCGTCAGAGCCGGTGTAGTACGATTTGATCTTAGTCCTGTATTGACGCTTTGCCTGTTTGATGGTTCGTCGGAGGGCATAGCGGGATTTCTTATAAGCTTCCGGGTTAGAGTCCAGCTCCTTTAGTGCGGATGTTTCCTGTTATCCATGGCTTCTGGTTGGGATATGTACATACGGTCACTGTGGAGACGATGTCATCGATGCACTTATTGATGAAGCCAATGACTGATGTGGTGTACTCCTCAATGCCATCAGAGGAATCCCGGAACATATTCCTGTGCTAGCAAAACAGTCCTGTAGCTTAGCATCTGCTTCATCTGACCACTTTTTTATTGATCTAGTCACTGGTGCTTCCTGCTTTAATTTTTGCTTGTAAGCAGGAATCGGGAGGATACAATTATGGTCAGATTTGCCAAATGGAGGGTGAGGGAGAGCTTTGTATGCGTCTCTGTGTGTGGAGAAAAGGTGGTCTAGAGTTTTTTTTCCTCTGGTTGCACATTTAACATGCTGATAGAAATTTGGTAAAACAGATTTAAGTTTCCCTGCATTAAAGTCCCCGGCTACTAGGAGCACCGCCTCTGGGTGAGCGTTTTCTTGTTTGCTTTTGGCGGAATACAGCTCATTCAATGCTGTCTTAGTGCCAGCCTCTGACTGTGGTGGTATGTAAAGAGCTACGAAAAATACAGATGAAAACTCTCTAGGTAGGTAGTGTGGTCTACAGTTTATCATGAGGTATTCTACCTCAGGCGAGCAATAGCTCAAGACTTCCTTAGATATCATGCACCAGCTGTTATTTACAAAAATACATAGTCCGCCGCCCCTTGTCTTACCAGACGCCGCTGTTCTATCCTGCCGGTGCAGCGTATAACCAGCCAGCTGTATGTTGTTAATGTCGTCGTTCAGCCACGACTCCGTGAAGCATAAGATGTTACAGTTTTGAATGTCCCGTTGGTAGTTTAATCTTCCGTGTAGGTCATCTATTTTATTATCCAAAGACTGCAAGTTTGCTAGCAGAATGGAAGGAAGTGGAGGTTTATTCGATCGCAAACGAATTCTCAGAAGGCAGCCCGCCCTCTGGCCCCTTTTTCTCCACCTCCTCTTCACGCAAATCACGGGGATCTGGGCCTATTCCTGAGAAAGCAGTATATCGTTCGGGTCGTCCTCGTCAGACTCGCTAAAGGAAAAAAAGTATTCTGCTAGTCCGTGGAGAGTAATCGCAGTCCTGATGTCCAGAAGTTATTTTCGGTCATAAGAGACGGTAGCGGCAACATTATGTAAAAAATAAGTAAAAAAATAAGTTACAGGGCCTCCCGAGTGGCGCAGTCGTCTAAGGCACTGCATCGCAGTGCTAGCTGTGCCACCAGAAACTCTGGGTTCGAGCCCAGGCTCTGTCGCAGCCGGCCGTGACCGGGAGGTCCATGGGGCGACGCACAATTGGCCTAGAGTGGTTAGGGAGTGTTTGGCCGGTAGGGATATCCTTGTCTCATCGCGCACTAGCGACTCTTGTGGTGGGCTGGGCGTAGTGCATGCTGCCCAGGTCACTAGGTACACAGTGTTTTCTCCGACACATTGGTGCGGCTCGCTTCCGGGTTGGATGCGCTCTGTGTTAAGAAGCAGTGCGGCTTGGTTGGGTTGTGTTTCGGAGGACGCATGGCTCTCGACCTTCGTCTCTCCCGAGACCTTACGGGAGTTGTAGAGATGAGACAAGATAGTAACTACTAACAATTGGATACCATGAAATTGGGGAGAAAAAGAGGGTAAAATTAAAAAAATAATAATAATAAATAAACAAAAAATTGTTACAAACAACGCAAATAAACAAACAAAAAACCACAACCGGTAGGGGGCACATAAAATGTTCTCCAGTGTACTGTGTGAGACATTTGTGAGTAGAGCTGCTCAAAGGAATCAGTCTAATATAACTTTCCCCTCCTTCAGGTGGTTCTTTAAAGGAGTGAGCAGGAAAGATGCAGAGAGGCAGCTGCTGGCATCAGGAAACAAAATGGGATCGTTTATGATCCGTGACAGTGAGACCACCAAGGGTGAGCAAGTTCAAAAGCTCTTATACATTATACACATTATACAAGCGCACTTTTAGACTATAGCAAGCCGTGTCTCCTTCCTGCTACAGGCAGTTACTCACTATCCGTGAGGGACAGTGATTCCCAATCAGGAGAAACAGTCAAGCATTACAAGATCCGTACGCTGGACAACGGTGGTTTCTACATCTCCCCACGCATCACCTTCACCACTCTGCAGGAACTGGTCAGCCATTATAAAAGTGAGTGCCAACAGCACGGCCTTCCACAACACACTAGAGAAGGGCTATTTCAATCTTATTAACCTGAGACAGTGTTTCCCAATCCTGGTCCTGGGGACCCCAAGGGGTGCACATTTTAGTTTTTTGCCCTAGCGCTACACAGCTGATTAAAATAATCAACAAATCATCAAGCTTTGATTATTTAAATCAGGCGTGTAATGCTAGGGAAAAACTCCAAAAGGTTCACCCCTTGAGGTCCCCAGGACCAGGATGAATAAACACTGCCCTACGAGGTCCGGAGTACTGCTGGTTTTCTGTTCTACATGATCATTACTTGCACCCACCTGGTGTCCCAGGTCTAAATCAGTCTCCGATTAGAGGCAGAAGAGTGAAACTTGCTCTGAGGTCCAGACTTGAATTTGAAAGCACTAGTGCCAACTGCCGCTAAAGTTGATAGTGGATGTTGGAGATAACAGCCCCGTCTGCTGGCTGCCTGTTCTGAATACGGACACATTGTGTATTTAGCCTCCAGCAGTACTGACTTCCTATGGGTTTATTCATGTGTGTTATGTACAGTTCAATGATACATTCAGCTAATGGTATTTCATGTCCTGTATGATTCAGAGCTTTGTGTGTGGATGTCATACTGGATGTGTTTGTATTTACTACAGAGCTGGGAGACGGTCTGTGCCAGGCCTTGACCAGCCCCTGCCTCAGTCCCAAGCCCCAGAAGCCCTGGGAGAAGGATGCCTGGGAGATTCCTCGGGAGTCCCTCAAAATGGACAGGAGGCTCGGGGCTGGCCAGTTCGGAGAAGTCTGGATGGGTGAGCTCCATGTCATTTAAAGCTTCTATTCTGTCATTCTGACAAGGTTATGTTTGGACCAATACTGGGAGATCAGTATGAGTTTTTATGTTGTTTATTTAACCTTTATTTAACTAGGCAAGTCAGTTAAGAACAAATTCTTATTTACAATGACGGCCTACCCCGGACAACACTGGGCCAATTGTGCGCCGCCCTTTGGGACTCCCAATCACAGCCGGATGTGATACAGCCTGGATTCAAACCAGGGACTGTAGTGACACCTCTTGCACGGAGATGCAGTGCCTTAGACCGCTGCACCATTCGGGAGTTTTATATGTATTCTGAAAACATTCTTGCTTTGTGGAGCATTGAACTGAGGTAACATTAGGTAATGTGGTTTGTCTTTGTGGAGCATTGAACTGAGGTAACATTAGGTAATGTGGTTTGTCTGTGGAGCATTGTACTGAGGTAACATAGGTAATGTGGTTTGTCTTTGTGGAGCATTGAACTGAGGTAACATAGGTAATGTGGTTTGTCTTTGTGGAGCATTGAACTGAGGTAACATAGGTCATGTGGTTTGTCTTTGTGGAGCATTGAACTGAGGTAACATAGGTCATGTGGTTTGTCTTTGTGGAGCATTGAACTGAGGTAACATAGGTAATGTGGTTTGTCTTTGTGGGGCATTGAACTGAGGTAACATAGGTAATGTGGTTTGTCTTTGTGGAGCATTGAACTGAGGTAAGATAGGTAATGTGGTTTGTCTTTGTGGAGCATTGAACTGAGGTAACATAGGTAATGTGGTTTGTCTTTGTGGAGCATTGAACTGAGGTAACATAGGTAATGTGGTTTGCCTTTGTGGAGCATTGAACTGAGGTAACATAGGTAATGTGGTTTGTCTTTGTGGAGCATTGTACTGAGGTAACATAGGTAATGTGGTTTGTCTTTGTGGAGCATTGAACTGAGGTAACATTAGGTAATGTGGTTTGTCTTTGTGGAGCATTGTACTGAGGTAACATAGGTAATGTGGTTTGTCTTTGTGGAGCATTGAACTGAGGTAACATAGGTAATGTGGTTTGTCTTTGTGGAGCATTGAACTGAGGTAACATAGGTAATGTGGTTTGTGCTGTAGCTACATACAACAAGCACACCAAGGTGGCAGTGAAGACCATGAAGCCTGGCACCATGTCAGTGGAGGCCTTCCTGGACGAGGCCAACCTGATGAAGGCCCTGCAGCACGACAAGCTGGTCCGCCTGAACGCCGTGGTAACTAAAGAGGAACCCATCTACATCATCACAGAGTACATGGAAAAGGGTGTGTGTACACCACAGTTTGACATTTTGTTTACATTTACATAACCGCACGTCAGTGTATTTCTGTCACTGACTGTTTTTCTGTGTGTGTGCATTTCTGTGTTTGTTTGTGTGCGTGTGTGTGTGTTTGTGCTTGTGTGTGTGTGCGCGTGTGTGTGTGTTTAGGCAGTTTGCTGGACTTCTTGAAGAGTGATGAAGGGAATCGTGTTCAGCTCCCCAAACTCATTGATTTCTCAGCGCAGGTGAGATTCAGTTATGTCAAAATTAAACTGTCAGTCTGGATTTTTTTTCTAATTGTATGGTTTTATATTCTTCCAGTCTTCTACTGTGGTAGAAGGGAAAATAAAACCAAAGAAAAGGGAGGATGCTTTGATCTGGTTATACCCAGTTACTGACAATATCAAGCCACTAATTTGAATACTCTTCTGTTTCATGCCTTTGTTCTAGAGTACATGTTTTTCCTATTGTGGGCAGCATTTCAATATTCAAATCCTGTCTTTAGCTTGGCAGAAGGTGTGTGGCAGAATGTGTTTGTAAACCAAATTCTTCATGCCAATGTTTGCTGTTCTACAATATTGTGATGTGAAATTATTTTTGACAGTATTAGATGCAACACAATCCAACATTTCAGTTTTGAATCCTGATCATACAGTATTTCCATGTGTATACCTGTTGCTACAGATATCGGGAGGCGATGAGGAACTTATGAACAGAAAAGCAGAACTTATGAACAGAAAAGCAGAACTTATGAACGCATGTGCATGTTTATGGCATCTGTTGTATGTAGTGAGGTGAGGTGTGAGAATAAAACAAAATGGAAAGATATTGAAATGGAATACGAGGAGTCGATTTACAAAAAGAGAGAGAAAGGATCATTTAAAGAGAAGGGAACAGGAAGACAGATTGGTCTGTTCAGATTTAAATCTCCTATGATAGATTTAGTTGTGTTCAATTATTCCACTGAGATTGGTACACAGATAAGGCTTATCTAGTTGCAATAGAAATGTAAAGGTCATTTGAGATTGAGCTGACATATGTCCAGTCTTTACCGTGAATGCAGTCTCCATGAATGCCGGAACATTGCCTTTAAATTTCAATAGCTTTATAGCGCTGAACTTTAGCGATGTGGATTGAATACGTCAGTCAGTTTGTGTCTATATACATGTGTGAGAGAGATGGAAAAGAGAAAGAACGATCGAAGGAGTGTGAGAGTGTGAGAGAGAGTGTGAGAGAGAGAGAGAGAGAGAGAGAGAGAGAGAGAGAGAGAGAGAGAGAGAGAGAGAGAGAGAGAGAGAGAGAGAGAGAGAGAGAGAGAGAGAGAGAGAGAGAGAGAGAGAGAGAGAGAGAGAGAGAGAGAGAGAGAGAAAAAAGCCTGATGGTAGTTGTAAGTTTAAAATGGGCCCAGTATGGAAGGGAAATATTGTCTGGTATCAGAGTAATCAGTGGTCGTAAATGACACGATTGGCAAATTGAAAGTACTTTATCTTTATTACTATAGCTATCATTATCATTATTTTAATGACTGATTATTTTATTATCCCGTAGCAGAACCTTAGAGGAGGCTTTAGAAACTATACTTGAAAACAATAGATATATTGCACAATAAATCATTGAGAGCACTTGGGACATGAATTAATAGAAGCACCCATGCAACTGCTTCTGGTGTGACGCCTTTCCTGTTGTCTGCGGACATCCAACCATGTCTTTGTCCATAGATTGCAGAAGGTATGGCCTACATTGAGCAGAGGAACTATATCCACCGGGACCTGCGAGCCGCCAACATACTCGTGTCCAAGGCTCTGGTGTGCAAGATCGCTGACTTTGGCCTCGCCCGAATCATTGAGGACAATGAGTACACAGCCAGGGAGGGTAAGATCAGCATCTAGCAGTATCCACTTGGGGGATATGTATCTGTGTCACATAAGGGGATTCAACTGACTGTGACATGACAGCTGAGTTAACCAATAATAGTACGGTAGAGTACAGTGGTTTGGAATTAGAATTAGAGAACGAGGGAAGTCAGAGTTGGAACAAGGAACTGTGAGATACTGTATCAGAGGGAGAGATATCATTGTGTCAGAGGGAAGTGTGAATGAGTGACATGGTTTAAATAGAAAACACTATGTTGAGACAAGCTGCTGTAATATCTTTTCAGTGACAGCAGGGTGCAGCAGACATACAGTAAGAAAGCACTACTGTTGTTCCCTAACAGGAGCAAAGTTCCCCATCAAGTGGACGGCCCCAGAGGCAATCAACTACGGCTCCTTCACCATCAAATCAGACGTCTGGTCCTTTGGCATCCTACTGACAGAGATCATCAGCTATGGACGCACACCATATCCAGGTCTGAGGACCTGAATGAGAACATGCCTTCTGCTGTACTTGTACTGTACTGTATGTTCAGTGAATGATGAACGAAATGAATAAAGTGTCAAATTCACCCTCTCGCCCTATAATGATGCGCTTCTGTGCTGGCTCTGTCGTCTAGGGATGACGAACCCAGAAGTGATCCGCTCCCTGGAGAGAGGCTACCGCATGCAGCGCACCGACAGCTGTCCCAAGGAGCTCTATGACGTCATGTTGGAGTGCTGGAAGAACAAGCCTGAGGACCGTCCAACCTTTGAGTATCTTCAGAGTGTCCTGGAGGATTTCTACACTGCAACGGAGAGCCAGTACCAGCAGCAGCCTTGAGCCAGACAGAAAAATCCAGGCAGATACATAGCATCCTCTCATGTACCTGAATAGAGTAGCCTACAGACAAACCAACAGAGAAAAAACAGGTTTTTAGATGGTTTCCTTATGAAATATGGCATTTACTGTAGCTTTATGAATGATGACCTAACAAATGAATTACAGCGATTCATGACATGGCTGACTGTGACGGGTTTCAGAATTGTACTTGATTTAAATATATGAGTGGCCAGAAATAAAAAAAAACGAGCCACATTTTAGCCTTTTTGATTATGAATTTCCTATGTATATGCCCAGTTCATATATTGGAAAAGGCCATTTATATTCTGCCATAGACCATTGAAACTATAATTCACTGAATAAGCACTGGAGTGCAACAGTATAATCTAGAATAATTCACTTATAAAACTATTTTTGCCTATGTGGTAACGGTCTTAATTTATTTTATCGGAGAGTAGCCTACTTGTTTGTCAATCCTCTATACTATATCTATATGTAGGCAACACAAGGGAGTGATGTGATGTGACATTTTTACACGAGTACAATTAGATGTTGTTGCTTGCATGTTTTTTTTTTGTGGGTTTTTTCTATGTAGGCCACTGTTATCATTTGTCTAAAATGGCTGAAGAATTTGTGCATTGAGGTAACAATTGACTGCACAGACATTGAATGTTGAATACGGGATATATGTTTTCATATGAATAATGCATTTCTTAACCAAATGCTTTTTGATATTTTCTTATAGATGCGTGTAAGTGCAATGACTTAAAGGTTGTGTTGAATAAAAGGAATGAATAAAATCCTATTGTCATTCTAGCCTACGTCAAATTTAACATGATGATCTGCAATTTTTTTGTAAAAGTAAAGACAAAATCTGTCAGATTTTTCAATGTATGAATGATGATATGAAAGAGATTTGATCAGATTTTTCACTGTATGCATGACGATATGAAAAAGATTGTATCTGTTTTTTTAACAACCTGCTTGAAGTCAAACAAGCATGACTTAATAATTATTATTTTTTTACAAAAAAATCTACATACAAACACATTTTGAACAGATGTACACTGAACAAAAATATAAACACAACATGTAAAGTGTTGGTCCCATGTTTCATGAGCTGAAATTAAAGATCCCTGAAATGTTCCATATGCACAAAAAGCTTATTTCTCTCAATTTAAAAAATGTGTTTACATCCTTGTTAGTGAGCATTTCTCCTTTGCCAATATAATGGTATGGGCAGGCATAAACTACAGAAAACGAACACAATTACATTTTAACAATGGCATTTTGAATGCACAGAGATACTGTGACGAGCTCCTGAGGCCCGTTGTAGCCAATTGGTTAGAGGTGGCAGGTAGCCTAATGGTTAGAGCATTTGGCCAGTAACCGAAAGGTTGCTAGATTGAATCCCTGAGCTGACAAGGTAAAAATCTGTTGTTCTGCCCCTGAACAAGGCAGTTAACCCACTGTTCCTAGGCTGACATTGTAAATAAGAATTTGTTCTTAACTGACTTGCCTAGTTAAATATATAAAATAAAATTGTCATGCCATTCATCTGCCACCATAACCTCATGTTCCACCATGATAATGCAAGGATCTGTACACATTTCCTGGAAGCTAAACATGTCCCAGTTGTTCCATGGCCTGCATATTCACCAGACATGTCACCCATTGAGCATGTTTGGGATGCTCTGGATCAACATGTATGACAGTGTGTTCCACTTCCAGCCAATATCCAGCAACTTTTCACAGTCATTGAAGAGGAGTGGGACAACATTCCACAGGCCACAGCCTGATCTACTCAATGCGAAGGAGATGTGTCATGCTGCATGAGGTAAATGGTGGTCTCACCAGATTCTTACTGGTTTTCTGATCAACACCCCTACTTTTTTTTAAATAAAGGTATCTGTGACCAACAGATGCATATCTGTATTCCCAGTCATGTGAAACACATAGATTAGGGCCTAATGAATGTATTTCAATTGACTTATTTCCTTATATGAACTGTAACTCAGTAAAATATTTGAAATTGTTGTATGCTGCGTTAATATTTGGTTCAGTTTAAATTGCTGTCATTAGATGACACTAGCTGACTAGCTAGCACCAGCAACACATTTTGCTGCTGATGGGGGTAAAATTTTTGTTAACGTGACGTCACGAATGACACGTGTATTCAAGATGGCGGCCGCGGCGATGGTAAGTGGACAGGAAAAAATATATATTATTCTTCCAACATCTGTCCGCTATCTACCTTCAAATAGAAGCATGTGGTTGTGTTAATATACGACTCTACCACGTGCAATTTAGAGTCATGATTTAACGACATTTATATGAGCTGTCTTTCTACATTGGTTTGTCAATGGTGCAGCAAGCAGGGGATGTTGACGACGCTAGCCAGCCAAGACCACTTGTCAGCTACTGCTAGCTAGTTAGATGTCAGCTTAGCCAAAAAAATGAAATGTACCTAACTAGCTAGTTACCTAGTTCGTACTCTGTATATGAATCAAACATGACATGTATTTCAATTGCAGTTAGACAGTTAATTAATTAAGCTATCTTATTGTGACAGCGTAGTAGCCCTTTGGCGTAGCTAGGCTAACGTTAGCTGGCTTTGCCAACAACACAACTATCGTTCTCTAACTTGCCTAGCTACGTATACGCTTACTAAAACTTGTACTGGAAATGCGAAGCATAGGTAGCTTGCTAGTTAGTTTTTAATGTGGCAGCTAGCTAGTTCGAGGACCAGAGTCCAGACAAAAGGGGGCAGTTTAACTAGGTAACGTTAGCTAGATGGTTAATGTTAGCTAAGGCTCGCTAACTAGTATGTGGCTGGCAACTAGCTAGCTATGCATTTCCGGGTTGATTTATGTATTCTATAAGCTTAACCAAAGAGTATATCCTTTCTTAGAGTAACTATCTAGCTGCTGTTGCTTAGTCGATATGTCTCAACCATATAGTTTATATAACTGCTAGCTATTATCAGTGTGGATGTTTTCATGCACTCATTCGTATACAGAGGTAGATAACTCATTATTCATTTGAGACGAGATTGATATGCATTTGTTTTTCTAAGTTTGTTTTGTTATTGTTGTCATCATCAACTCGGGCTCCCGAGTGGCGCAGCGGTCTAAGGCACTGCAGCTGTGTTAGGCGGCAGGTAGCCTAGTGGTTAGAGCGTTGGACGAGTAACCAAAAGGTTGCCAGATCGAATCCCCGAGGTGACAAGGTTAAAAAAAATCTGTTTTTCTGCCCCTGAACAAGGCAGTTGCTGTTCCTAGGCCGTCATTGTAAATAAGAATTTGTTCTTAACTGACTTGCCTAGTTAAATAAATAAAAATTAAGAGGCGTCACTATACAGACACCCTAGTTCGAATCCAGGCTGTATCACAACCGGCTGTGATTGGGAGTCCACAATTGGCCCAGCGTCGTCCCGGTTCGGCCGTTGTAGGCAGTCATTGTAAATAATAATTTGTTCTTAACTGACTTGTCTAGTTAAATAAAAGTTACATTAAAAAAACATCTACATTTACTTTTTCACTGTGTATCACATAATGCTCATCCTCACCCTTCCCAGACCAGTGCAATATGTATGGTTTTGGTCATACATTCATGGCTAGTGGTTGTGTATACAAGCACTCCACACAGGAAAGGGAAATCAGGCTTGACTGGTGTGACATTAGTTTAGTGGAAGGGCCTGCTAAATGTTGTATTCTCTGTAAGTGAAAGGGTGATGTCCATCCTTCACTCTGTACTAATATTTGACATGCAGTTGTGTTAAGGTAACACCCTTAAGCATACAGTAAGTATTCCAGAAGATCCTGTTCAAACATTAGGGGTGTTCCTTCCTATACAATCATTGGGATGTGTAGACATAGTCTTTCATTTGTGACTGGTTAGATGGAGTCCTATGTAAAGTACAGTCTCAAAGTTTTGTCCAAGTCATCAAGCCATCGTGGATTGTACTGTACTGTGTATGTGCCCAGAAGGCTGGTCAATTTGGATTTGATTAACATCATGGCCACTCTCTCTCTCTCAGGTTGAAACATTAGTCCCACCTTTACATATCCCAAAGGCATCTCCATTCCATTGATTTCTTAATGTCTAAAGCAGCTATGTGGCAACAGGGTCGTTCAATATCAATTCAAATGATTTCAACTCTATCTACTGAGTGTTTTGGTATTCAGGTCCAAAAAAGTCACCTTCTGACCTCCTGCTCAGGGGCAAACATTTTAGTTCTAATCAAAAGGGTCTTCCGTATAGATTGGCCAACTAGTCCATTGACTGTTTGTTGTGTTGAAGGAGACGTGGTTGGCCCTGCTGCTGTTGTCCATGTTGCCTGGAGGGGTCCAGCCTTTTTACGTGCCTGGAGTTGCTCCAATGAACTTCCACCAGAACAGTGTTGTAGAGATTAAGGTAAGTTAAACAACCAAACCTTTTTTAGCCTAGGTCTAGCCCTCATGCTTCCTCGGGTATATAGTACTCTATTCTGCCTTGGCTTGTTGTGGTTTCACTAAGTTAGTTAGCATAGTTTTTTTTGTTTTCTGGGTATGATGAACTGTGTTATTGTCTAAGCTTGATAGATGGACTAAAGCGTGTTAGTTCCAAGGCTTTCCAAGGCAGACTGAGGTGGATACTAGTATTGGTTGTGTAGCCTATTGGCATGCGTTTGGCAGGTCAGGCAGTCAGTCACTCAATTGAATGGGCACATTGACCCCCCCCCCCCCCCCCCCCAGGCCGTGAAGCTGACCAGCTCCCGGACTCAGCTTCCCTATGAATACTACTCCCTGCCCTTCTGTCAGCCTGATAAAGTGGTCTACAAAGCAGAGAACCTGGGTAAGTAAGCAGCTCTCTCTGTTCTCCTCACGTGTAGAAGTGTTGTTCTCTGTGTCTTGTTGTCTGGATGGTTTTCTGTGTATCCTTGTGTACAGTGTTCTAAAAGCATTGATTTGTGTTGTCTTTGTATGGGATTCATAATCATCTGTTGCGCATAAAGCCTCACACCATGAACTCCTACTAACAGTGTGTGTGTGTGTGTGTGTGTGTGTGTGTGTGTGTGTGTGTGTGTGTGTGTGTGTGTGTGTGTGTGTGTGTGCGCGCAGGGGAGGTGTTACGCGGGGATCGTATTGTGAACACCCCCTACTCGGTACTCATGACCCAGGACAGGAAGTGTAAGGTGGTTTGTGCCAAGATGAAACTCAACGTGCAGCAGAGCAAGCTGGTGGCTGAGCGCATCCAGGAAGAGTACTATGTTCACCTGTGAGTACCCTTCCTTCCTCATTACTCTGTCCGGTAATCAGGTGACTGTGTAAGTAAGATGCTGCTGTAGGCTCTGTGTTAATCCTGTCTATAAACTCAGCATTGCAGACAACCTACCAGTGGCCACACGACTGGAATTCTACCCCAACAAAGAGGCAGAGGAGGAGAAGGATGTGGTGAAGGATGTTCAGTTTGAACACGGCTACAGACTGGGCTTCACTGAGAACAGCAAGGTACAGAAGCTCCTTGCCAGGGCCTAGTTAAAGCATGGAGAGAGAGTATGGACACATCCGTATGAGATTAGGGGAGTGGGAACTCTGAATTTTGCTTTTCTATTACAGAAAAGCCCTTGTTGTCCAGTAGAGTTGTCTTTCGTGTATGAACCTTTGCATTCTGTAGTCTCTCTACTATAGTTCTACCTACATACAGTTGAAGTCGGAAGTTTACATACACTTAGGTTTGAGTCATTAAAACTTGTTTTTCAACCACTCCGCAAATTTCTTGTTAACAAACTATAGTTTTGGCAAGTCGGTTAGGACATCAACTTCGTGCATGACGCAAGTAATTTTTCCAACAATTGTTTACAGACAGATTATTTCACTTCTAATTCACTGTATCACAATTCCAGTGGGTCAGAAGTTTACATACACTAAGTTGACTGAGCCTTTAAACTGCTTGGAAAATTCCAGAAAATGATGTCATGGCTTTAGAAGCTTCTGATAGACTAATTGACATTTGAGTCAATTGGAAGTGTACCTGTGGATGTATTTCAAGGCCTACCTTCAAACTCGGTGCCTCTTTGCTTGAAATCATGGGAAAATCAAAAGAAATCAGCCAAGACCTCAGAAAAAAATTTGTAGACCTCCACAAGTCTGGTTCATCCTTGGGAGCAATTTCCAAACCCCTGAAGGTACCACGTTCATCTTTACAAACAATAGTACGCAAGTATAAACACCATGGGACCACGCAGCCGTCATACCGCTCAGGAAGGAGACGCGTTCTGTCTCCTAGAGATGAACGTACTGTGGTGTGAAAAGTCCAGATCAATCCCAGAACAACAGCAAAGGACCTTGTGAAGATGCTGGAGGAAACAGGTACAAAAGTATCTATTTCCACAGTAAAACGAGTCCTATATCGACATAACCTGAAAGGCCGCTCAGCAAGGAATAAGCCACTGCTCCAAAACCGCCATAAAAAAGCCAGACTATGGTTTGCAGCTGCACATGGGGACAAAGATCATATTTTTATGGAGAAATGTCCTCTGGTCTGATGAAACAAAAATGGAACTGTTTGGCCATAATGACCATCGTTATGTTTGGAGGAAAAAGGGGGATGCTTGCAAGACGAAGAACACCATCCCAACCGTGAAGCACGGGGGTGGCAGCATCATGTTGTGGGGGTGCTTTGCTGCAGGAGGGACTGGTGCAATTCACAAAATAGATGGCATCATGAGGTAGGAAAATTATGGATATATTGAAGCAACATCTCAAGACATCAGTCAGGAAGTTAAAGCTTGGTCGCAAATGGGTCTTCCAAATGGACAATGACCCCAAGCATACTTCCAAAGTTGTGGCAAAATAGCTTAAGGACAACAAAGTCAAGGTATTGGAGTGGCCATCATAAAGCCCTGACTTCAATCCCACAGAACATTTGTGGGTAGAACTGAAAAAGCATGTGCGAGCAAGTAGGCCTACAAACCTGACTCAGGTACACCAACTCTGTCAGGAGGAATGGGCCAAGATTCACCTGACTTATTGTGGGAAGCTTGTGGAAGGCTACCCAAAACATTTGACCCAAGTTAAACAATTTAAACACAATGCTACCAAATACTAATTGAGTGTATTTAAACTTCTGACCCACTGGGAATGTGATGAAAGAAATAAAAGCTGAAATAAATTATCTTCTCTACTATTATTCTGACATTTCACATTCTTAAAATAAAGTGGTGATCCCAATTGACCTAAGACAGGGAATTTTTATTAGGATTAAATGTCAGGAATTGTGAAACTGAGTTTAAATGTATTTGGCTAAGGTGTATGTAAACTTCCGACTTCAACTGTAACTACCTGTCCTTCATTCTGTTGTTTCTTTAGTTCTACCTACACAACTACCTGTCCTACAGTATGTTGTGTCTCTGCTATAGTTCTACCTACACATCCACCTGTCCTACATTCTGTTGTCTCTCTGCTATAGTTCTACCTACACATCCACCTGTCCTACATTCTGTTGTCTCTCTGCTATAGTTCTACCTACACAATCACCTGTCCTACATTCTGTTGTCTCTCTGCTATAGTTCTACCTACACATTCACCTGTCCTACATTCTGTTGTCTCTCTGCTATAGTTCTACCAACACATCCACCTGTCCTACATTCTGTTGTATCTCTGCTATAGTTCTACCTACACATCCACCTGTCCTACATTCTGTTGTCTCTCTGCTATAGTTCTACCTACACATCCACCTGTCCTACATTCTGTTGTCTCTCTGCTATAGTTCTACCTACACAACCACCTGTCCTACATTCTGTTGTCTCTCTGCTATAGTTCTACCTACACATCCACCTGTCCTACATTCTGTTGTCTCTCTGCTATAGTTCTACCTACACATCCACCTGTCCTACATTCTGTTGTCTCTCTGCTATAGTTCTACCTACACATCCACCTGTCCTACATTCTGTTGTCTCTCTGCTATAGTTCTACCTACACAACCACCTGTCCTACATTCTGTTGTCTCTCTGCTATAGTTCTACCTACACATCCACCTGTCCTACATTCTGTTGTCTCTCTGCTATAGTTCTACCTACACAACCACCTGTCCTTCATCATCTACTACCACAAGGAGAAGCTGGAGGAGGGGGAAGAGCACAACTACAGAGTTGTACGTTTTGAGGTGGTTCCCCAGAGTGTCAAGGTGGAGGGTAAGTTGAGCTGGTTTTCCACAGTGTCATGGTGAAGTGACACAGCACCCTGTCCTGTCTGAGGTACGAACGGTTTATTCCAGCCCAATAAACACAGAGACAAGCGTTAGATAATACAGCCTGTGTTTCTATCCTTCCCCTCCTGTTTGTTAATTGTCTCTGTCTGGATCCTTCTGCAGACCTGAAGGCTGATAAGGGGCTGTGTACCCTGCCTGAGGCCACTAACTCAGCTCCTCAGGAGATTGACCCCTCCAAGGAGAATGAGGTTCTCTTCACCTACTCCGTCCGCTGGGAGGTAAGTGGTACGGTCCTTCTCTTTTATGTCCAATCTTTAGGTCCCAGAGTCTGAGCAACAGTAAAGATTTAGAATTGCTATCTGTAAAGTGTTGAGGCGTTGGGATACACTTGAAATAAAATGGGACTTGACTTGGCTAGCTACATTGTTGGTGGAGAACCTCTTCACTGAGGAATGTGCTTATTTATAATGGTTCTTTGTGTTTTCTAGGCTTCTGCCTTGATTTGTGTAATTGCTTGTCTTCTAATGGAAGGTTCTCTAGACAAAGATACCTTGGTCTCATTGGGGACTCTGCCTAAAGAAATATCAATGGCCTGACTTGACCCCCTGTTTGTCTCCCTCTCCCTGTAGGAGAGCCAGGTGAAGTGGGCATCTCGCTGGGACACCTACCTGACCATGAGTGACGTGCAGATCCACTGGTTCTCCATCGTCAACTCCGTGGTGGTGGTCTTCTTCCTCTCTGGGATCCTCAGTATGATCATCATCAGGACCCTGAGGAAGGACATCGCCAACTACAACAGAGAGGATGACATAGTAAGAGACCCCACTTACTCTGCTAAACATGACATGGCTTTGGCATTTGACAGCACTTTGTGTGCGTGTGGCTGCAGCTGCAGGGAGAGTCTCGGTTAAATAATTGTGAGACTGAAGAGATTAGGATTTAAAATGTGCCATATGTCCACCCTCTGAAGACGAGTGTTTACTTCCTGTTGTGTGAATTAATGTGGGTAGTGTGTCACTAAAATATCTTGACCAATGCCTATCTTCGCTAGGAGGACACCATGGAGGAGTCGGGCTGGAAGAACGTCCATGGTGACGTGTTCAGACCTCCACAGTATCCCATGATCCTCAGCTCTCTGCTGGGCTCAGGCATACAGCTCTTCTGCATGATTCTCATCGTCATCTGTGAGTGTGCTGTAAAACAGACTTCTAGAACCTCGTTTCAAAAGCACTCTTATCTACCAACTGCCGTTTTCATCAAGGAATTGTAATCTCTGGATATGCTCCATCCACCACAACTGGAGATGAGAGCGTGGTCGCCTGGGTGTCTCTGTGACGTGGAGCTGAAGCTGTTGTGTTTTATCTGTCCTGTAGTCGTGGCCATGTTGGGGATGCTGTCTCCTTCCAGTAGAGGGGCCCTGATGACCACTTCCTGCTTCCTGTTCATGTTCATGGGGTAAAATGAGAGAGAGTCACCCTCCTTATGTCTCAGGCCCAATCCAAAATGGACCCCTATTCACTTGTGAAGATTTGAGAGGATTTGATTGGTATAAGCGATATGGTGAAACTTCCACCTAGCCTATCAGAGATGCGGCATGGTTGAGCGATTTACCGTATTGCTTACACCCAACACATCCTCCCAGATCTCCACAAGGTAACAGGGTCTAGGTGTTCGGGATTGGGCCTCTGGCTGTGTTCTGTGTGCCGTCTATACACTGGGAGAGGCATCAATATGACTGTTTTCACTTCCAGTGTGTTCGGTGGATATTTTGCTGGCAGACTCTACCGCACGCTGAAAGGTCATCGGTGGAAGAAGGGTGCTTTCTGTGTGAGTATTTCAAATGAACACTATCAATGACTAATGACATATTATTTCTAATCAAACTTAGTGTCCGGTTGCCCTACTATTCATGTGTGACTGCGTGTTTCTGCTCTGCCTGCAGACGGCCACTCTGTACCCGGCTGTGGTCTTCTGCATCTGCTTCGTCCTCAACTGTTTCATCTGGGGAGAGCACTCGTCTGGAGCCGTGAGCTAGCTAGTCTCCTACATACAGGCCCACTGTCTATCAACACATTCACTGTCTATAGGACCACTGCATAGCAACACATTCACTGTCTATAGGACCACTGTACAGCAACACATTCACTGTCTATAGGACCACTGTACAGCAACACATTCACTGTCTATAGGACCAGTCTATCAACACATTCACTGTCTATAGGACCACTGTACAGCAACACATTCACTGTCTATAGGACCACTGTCTATCAACACATTCACTGTCTATAGGACCACTGTCTGTCAACACATTCACTGTCTATAGGACCACTGTCTATCAACACATTCACTGTCTATAGGACCACTGTACAGCAACACATTCACTGTCTATAGGACCACTGTCTATCAACACATTCACTGTCTATAGGACCACTGTCTATCAACACATTCACTGTCTATAGGACCACTGTCTATCAACACATTCACTGTCTATAGGACCACTGTCTATCAACACATTCACTGTCTATAGGACCACTGCATAGCAACACATTCACTGTCTATAGGACCACTGTACAGCAACACATTCACTGTCTATAGGACCACTGTCTATCAACACATTCACTGTCTATAGGACCACTGTCTATCAACACATTCACTGTCTATAGGACCACTGTCTATCAACACATTCACTGTCTATAGGACCACTGTCTATCAACACATTCACTGTCTATAGGACCACTGTCTATCAACACATTCACTGTCTATAGGACCACTGTCTATCAACACATTCACTGTCTATAGGACCACTGTACAGCAACACATTCACTGTCTATAGGACCACTGTCTATCAACACATTCACTGTCTATAGGACCACTGTACAGCAACACATTCACTGTCTATAGGACCACTGTACAGCAACACATTCACTGTCTATAGGCCCACTGTCTATCAACACATTCACTGTCTATAGGCCCACTGTCTATCAACACATTCACTGTCTATAGGACCACTGTATAGCAACACATTCACTGTCTATAGGACCACTGTCTATCAACACATTCACTGTCTATAGGACCACTGTCTATCAACACATTCACTGTCTATAGGACCACTGTACAGCAACACATTCACTGTCTATAGGACCACTGTACAGCAACACATTCACTGTCTATAGGACCACTGTCTATCAACACATTCACTGTCTATCAACACATTCACTGTCTATAGGACCACTGTCTATCAACACATTCACTGTCTATAGGACCACTGTACAGCAACACATTCACTGTCTATAGGACCACTGTACAGCAACACATTCACTGTCTATAGGGCCACTGTCTATCAACACATTCACTGTCTATAGGACCACTGTACAGCAACACATTCACTGTCTATAGGACCACTGTCTATCAACACATTCACTGTCTATAGGACCACTGTACAGCAACACATTCACTGTCTATAGGACAACTGTACAGCAACACATTCACTGTCTATAGGACCACTGTACAGCAACACATTCACTGTCTATAGGACCACTGTACAGCAACACATTCACTGTCTATAGGACCACTGTACAGCAACACATTCACTGTCTATAGGACCACTGTACAGCAACACATTCACTGTCTATAGGACCACTGTACAGCAACACATTCACTGTCTATAGGACCACTGTACAGCAACACATTCACTGTCTATAGGACCACTGTACAGCAACACATTCACTGTCTATAGGACCACTGTACAGCAACACATTCACTGTCTATAGGACCACTGTACAGCAACACATTCACTGTCTATAGGACCACTGTACAGCAACACATTCACTGTCTATAGGACCACTGTACAGCAACACATTCACTGTCTATAGGACCACTGCACAGCAACACATTCACTGTCTATAGGACCACTGTACAGCAACACAGTCACTGTCTATAGGACCACTGTACAGCAACACATTCACTGTCTATAGGCCCACTATATATCAACACATTCACTGTCTATAGGACCACTGTACAGCAACACATTCACTGTCTATAGGACCACTGTACAGCAACACATTCACTGTCTATAGGACCACTGTACAGCAACACATTCACTGTCTATAGGACCACTGTATAGCAACACATTCACTGTCTATAGGACCACTGTCTATCAACACATTCACTGTCTATAGGACCACTATCTATCAACACATTCACTGTCTATAGGACCACTGTCTATCAACACATTCACTGTCTATAGGCCCACTGTACAGCAACACATTCACTGTCTATAGGACCACTGTACAGCAACACATTCACTGTCTATAGGACCACTGTCTATCAACACATTCACTGTCTATAGGACCACTGTACAGCAACACATTCACTGTCTATAGGACCACTGTCTATCAACACATTCACTGTCTATAGGACCACTGTCTATCAACACATTCACTGTCTATAGGACCACTGTACAGCAACACATTCACTGTCTATAGGACCACTGTCTATCAACACATTCACTGTCTATAGGCCACTGTCTATCAACACATTCACTGTCTATAGGACCACTGTACAGCAACACACATTCACTGTCTATAGGACCACTGTACAGCAACACATTCACTGTCTATAGGACCACTGCTATCAACACATTCACTGTCTATAGGACCCACTGTCCTATCAATACACATTCACTGTCTATAGGACACTGTCAGCAACACTTCACTGTCTATAGACCACTGTCTATCAACACATTCACTGTCTATAGACCACTGTACAGCAACACATTCACTGTCTATAGGACACACTGTATAGCAACACATTCACTGTCTATAGGACCACTGTACAGCAACACATTCACTGTCTATAGGACCACTGTCTATCACACATTCACTGTCTATAGACCACTGTACACACACATTCACTGTCTATAGGACAACTGTACAGCAACACATTCACTGTCATAGGACCACTGTCTAGCAACACATTCACTGTCTATAGGACCACTGTCTATCAACACATTCACTGTCTATAGGACCACTGTACAGCAACACATTCACTGTCTATAGACCACTGTGTCTATCACAACATTCACTGTCTATAGGACCACTGTACAGCAACACTTCACTGTCTATAGGACAACTGTACAGCAACACATTCACTGTCTATAGGACCACTGTCTATCAACACATTCACTGTCTATAGGACCACTGTACAGCAACACATTCACTGTCTATAGGCCCACTGTCTATCAACACATTCACTGTCTATAGGACAACTGTACAGCAACACATTCACTGTCTATAGGACCACTGTCCTATCAAACACATTCACTGTCTATAGGACCACTGTATAGCAACACATTCACTGTCTATAGGACCACTGTCTACAACACATTCACTGTCTATAGGACCACGTGTCTATCAACACATTCACTGTCTATAGGACCACTGTATAGCAACACATTCACTGTCTATAACCCACTGTCTATAAACACATTCACTGTCTATAGGACCACTGTACAACACATTCACTGTCTAAGGCCACCTGTCTATCACAAACATTCACTGTCTATAGGACCACTGTCTAGCAACACATTCACTGTCTATAGGACCACTGTCTATCAACACATTCACTGTCTATAGACCACTGTCTATCAACACATTCACTGTCTATAGGACCACTGTACAGCAACACATCACTTCACTGTCTATAGGCCCACTGTCTATCACCACATTCACTGTCTATAGGACCACTGTCTTATCAACACATTCACTGTCTATAGGACCACTGTCTATCAACACATTCACTGTCTATAGGACCACCTGTCCTATCAACACATTCACTGTCTATAGGACCACTGTCTATCAACACATTCACTGTCTAAGGACCACTGTACAGCAACACATTCACTGTCTATAGAAACCACTGTCATCAACACATTCACTGTCTATAGGACCACTGTCTATCAACACATTCACTGTCTATAGGACCACTGTATATCACAACACATTCACTGTCTATAGACCACTCATGTCTATCACACATTCACTGTCTATAGGACCACTGTCTACAACACATTCACTGTCTATAGGACCATGTCTATCAACACATTCACTTTCTATAGGACCACTGTCCTATCAACACACATTCACTGTCTATAGGACCACTGTCTATCAACACATTCACTGTCTATAGGACCAGTTACAGCACACATTCACTGTCTATAGGACCACTGTACAGCAACACATTCACTGTCTATAGGACCACTGTACAGCAACACATTCACTGTCTATAGGACCATTGTCTATCAACACATTCACTGTCTATAGGACCACTGTCTATCAACACATTCACTGTCTATAGGACCACTGTCTCACACATTCACTGTCTATAGGCCCATGTCTATCAACACATTCACTGTCTATAGGACCACTGTACAGCACAACATTCACTGTCTATAGGACCACTGTACACAACACATTCACTGTCTAAGGACCACTGTACATCAACACATTCACTGTCTATAGGACCACTGTACAGCAACACATTCCTGTCTATAGGACACTGTACAGCAACACATTCACTGTCTATAGGACACATTGTCCTATCAACACATTCACTGTCTATAGGACCACTGTCTACTCAACACATTCACTGTCTTAGGACCACTGTCACAACACATTCACTGTCTATAGGCCCACTGTCTATCAAACACTTCACTGTCTATAGGACCACTGTACAGCAACACATTCACTGTCTATAGGACCACTGTACAGCAACACATTCACTGTCTATAGGACAACTGTTACAGCACACATTCACTGTCTATAGGACCACTGTCATCAACACATTCACTGTCTATAGGACCACTGTATCATCAACACATTCACTGTCTATAGGACCACTGTCTATCAACACATTCACTGCTATAGGACCACTGCTATCAACACATTCACTGTCTAAGGACCACTGTACAGCAACACATTCACTGTCTATAGGACCACTGTCTATCAACACATTCACTGTCTATAGGACCACTGTCTATCAACACATTCACTGTCTATAGGACCACTGTACAGCAACACATTCACTGTCTATGGACACGTCACACCATTCACTGTCATAGGACCACTGTACAGCAACCCATTCACTGTCTATAGACCACTGTATACACCACATTCACTGTCTATAGGACCACTGTAACAGCAACACATTCACTGTCATAGGACCACTGTCTATCAACACATTCACTGTCTATAGGACCACTGTACAGCACACATTCACTGTCTATAGGACAACTGTACAGCAACACATTCACTGTCTATAGGACCACTGTCTATCAACACATTCACTGTCTATAGGACCACTGTACAGCAACACAATTCACTGTCTATAGACCACTGTCTATCAACACATTCACTGTCTATAGGACCACTGTACAGCAACACATTCACTGTCTATGGACAACTGTACATCAACACATTCACTGTCTATAGGACCACTGTCTATCACACATTCACTGTCTATAGGACCACTGTACAGCAACACATTCACTGTCTATAGGACCCACTGTCTATCAACACACTTCACTGTCTATAGGACCACTGTAAGCAACACATTCACTGTCTATAGGCCACTGTCTATCAACACATTCACTGTCTATAGGACCACTGTATACACACATTCACTGTCTATAGGACCACTGTACAGCACATATTCACTGTCTATAGGACCACTGTACACAACATTCACTGTCTATAGGACCACTGTCTATCAACACATTCACTGTCTATGGACCACGGTACAGCAACACATTCACTGTCTATAGGACCACTGTACCAACACATTCACTGTCTATAGGACCACTGTACAGCAACACATTCACTGTCTATAGGACCACTGTACAGCAACACATTCACTGTCTATAGGACACTGTACAGCAACACATTCACTGTCTATAGGAACCATTGTCTATCAACACATTCACTGTCTATAGGACCACTGTCTATCACAACACATTCACTGTCTATAGGCCACTGTCTAATCAACACATTCACTGTCTATAGGACCACTGTCTATCAACACATTCACTGTCTATAGACCACTGTACGCACCAACTTCACTGTCTATAGGACCACTGTCTATCAGCACATTCACTGTCTATAGGAACCACTGTCAGCAACACATTCACTGTCTATAGGACCACTGTCTATCAACACATTCACTGTCACTGTCTATAGGACCACTGTTATCAACACTTCACTGTCTATAGGCCACTGTCTATCAACACATTCACTGTCCTATAGGACCCACTGTCTATCAACACATTCACTGTCTATAGGACCACTGTCCTATCAAGAACACATTCACTGTCTATAGGACCACTGTCTATCAACACACATTCACTGTCTATAGGACCACTGTACAGCAACACATTCACTGTCTATAGGACACTGTCTATCAACACATTCACTGTCTATAGGACCACTGTCTCAACACATTCACTGTCTATAGGACCACTGTCTATCAACACATTCACTGTCTATAGACCACTGTCTATCACACAATTCACTGTCTATAGGACCACTGTCTATCAACACATTCACTGTCTATAGGACCACTGTACAGCAACACATTCACTGTCTATAGGACCCACTGTCTATAAACACATTCACTGTCTATAGGACCACTGTCTATCAACACCATTCACTGTCTATAGGACCACTGTATCAACACATTCACTGTCTATAGGACCACTGTCTATACACATTCACTGTCTATAGGCCACTGTCTATCAACACATTCACTGTCTATAGGACCACTGTACAGCAACACATTCATGTCTATAGGACCACTGTCTATCAACACATTCACTGTCTATAGGACCACTGTCTCAACACATTCACTGTCTATAGGACCACTGTCTATCACACATTCACTGTCTATAGGACCACTGTCTATAAACACATTCACTGTCTATAGGCCACTGTCATCAACACATTCACTGTCTATAGGACCACTGTACAGCAACACATTCACTGTCTATAGGACCACTGTCATCAACACATTCACTTTCTATAGGACCACTGTCACTATAGGACCACTTAATACACACATTCACTTGTCTATAGGACCCACTGTCTATCAACACATTCACTGTCTATAGGACACTGTCTATCAACACATTCACTGTCTATAGGACCACTGTCTATCAACACATCAACCACATCACACACACACACACACTGTCTAGGACCACTGTCTATCAACACATTCACTGTCTATAGGACCCACTGTACAGCAACACATTCACTGTCTATAGGACCACGTCTACGCAACAACATTCACTGTCTATAGGACCACTGTACAGCAACACATTCACTGTCTATAGGACCACTGTAACAGCAACACATTCACTTCACTGTCTATAGGACCATTGTCTATCAACACATTCACTGTCTATAGGACCACTGTCTATCAACACATTCACTGTCTATAGGACCACTGTCTATCAACACATTCACTGTCTATAGGACCACTGTCTAATCAACACATTCACTGTCTATAGGACCACTGTACAGCAACACATTCACTGTCTATAGGACCACTGTACAGCAACACATTCACTGTCTATAGACACTGTACAGCAACACATTCACTGTCTATAGGACCACTGTACCAGCCAAACATTCACTGTCTATAGGGCCACTGTCTATCAACACATTCCTGTCTATAGGACCACTGTATAGCAACACATTCACTGTCTATAGGGACCACTGTACAGCAACACATTCACTGTCTATAGGACCACTGTCTATCAACACATTCACTGTCTATATGGACCACTGTCTATCAACACATTCACTGTCTATTGGACCACTGACAGCAACACATTCACTGTCTATAGGACCACTGTACAGCAACACATTCACTGTCTATAGGACCACTGTACAGCAACACATTCACTGTCTATAGGACCACTGTACAGCAACACATTCACTGTCTATAGGACCACTGTACAGCAACACATTCACTGTCTATAGGACCACTGTACAGCAACACATTCACGTCTATAGGACCATTGTCTATCAACACATTCACTGTCTATAGGACCACTGTCTATCAACACATTCACTGTCTATAGGACCACTGTTTATCAACACATTCACTGTCTATAGGACCACTGTCTATCAACACATTCACTGTCTATAGGACCACTGTCTATAGGACCACTGTATAGCAACACATTCACTGTCTATAGGACCACTGTACAGCAACACATTCACTGTCTATAGGACCACTGTCTATCAACACATTCACTGTCTATAGGACCACTGTACAGCAACACATTCACTGTCTATAGGACAACTGTACAGCAACACATTCACTGTCTATAGGACCACTGTCTATCAACACATTCACTGTCTATAGGACCACTGTCTATCAACACATTCACTGTCTATAGGACCACTGTACAGCAACACATTCACTGTCTATAGGACCACTGTCTATCAACACATTCACTGTCTATAGGACCACTGTACAGCAACACATTCACTGTCTATAGGACAACTGTACAGCAACACATTCACTGTCTATAGGACCACTGTCTATCAACACATTCACTGTCTATAGGACCACTGTACAGCAACACATTCACTGTCTATAGGCCCACTGTCTATCAACACATTCACTGTCTATAGGACCACTGTACAGCAACACATTCACTGTCTATAGGACCACTGTCTATCAACACATTCACTGTCTATAGGACCACTGTATAGCAACACATTCACTGTCTATAGGACCACTGTACAGCAACATATTCACTGTCTATAGGACCACTGTCTATCAACACATTCACTGTCTATAGGACCACTGTCTATCAACACATTCACTGTCTATTGGACCACTGTACAGCAACACATTCACTGTCTATAGGACCACTGTACAGCAACACATTCACTGTCTATAGGACCACTGTACAGCAACACATTCACTGTCTATAGGACCACTGTACAGCAACACATTCACTGTCTATAGGACCACTGTACAGCAACACATTCACTGTCTATAGGACCATTGTCTATCAACACATTCACTGTCTATAGGACCACTGTCTATCAACACATTCACTGTCTATAGGACCACTGTATATCAACACATTCACTGTCTATAGGCCCACTGTCTATCAACACATTCACTGTCTATAGGACCACTGTACAGCAACACATTCACTGTCTATAGGACCACTGTCTATCAACACATTCACTGTCTATAGGACCACTGTACAGCAACACATTCACTGTCTATAGGACAACTGTACATCAACACATTCACTGTCTATAGGACCACTGTACAGCAACACATTCACTGTCTATAGGACCACTGTACAGCAACACATTCACTGTCTATAGGACCACTGTCTATCAACACATTCACTGTCTATAGGACCACTGTCTATCAACACATTCACTGTCTATAGGACCACTGTCTATCAACACATTCACTGTCTATAGGCCCACTGTCTATCAACACATTCACTGTCTATAGGACCACTGTACAGCAACACATTCACTGTCTATAGGACCACTGTCTATCAACACATTCACTGTCTATAGGACCACTGTACAGCAACACATTCACTGTCTATAGGACAACTGTACATCAACACATTCACTGTCTATAGGACCACTGTACAGCAACACATTTACTGTCTATAGGACCACTGTACAGCAACACATTCACTGTCTATAGACCCACTGTCTATCAACACATTCACTGTCTATAGGACCACTGTTTATCAACACATTCACTGTCTATAGGCCCACTGTACAGCAACACATTCACTGTCTATAGGACCACTGTCTATCAACACATTCACTGTCTATAGGACCACTGTCTATCAACACATTCACTGTCTATAGGACCACTGTCTATCAACACATTCACTGTCTATAGGACCACTGTCTATCAACACATTCACTGTCTATAGGACCACTGTCTATCAACACATTCACTGTCTATAGGACCACTGTCTATCAACACATTCACTGTCTATAGGACCACTGTCTATCAACACATTCACTGTCTATAGGACCACTGTCTATCAACACATTCACTGTCTATAGGACCACTGTCTATCAACACATTCACTGTCTATAGGACCACTGTCTATCAACACATTCACTGTCTATAGGACCACTGTCTATCAACACATTCACTGTCTATAGGACCACTGTCTATCAACACATTCACTGTCTATAGGACCACTGTACAGCAACACATTCACTGTCTATAGGACCACTGTACAGCAACACATTCACTGTCTATAGACCCACTGTCTATCAACACATTCACTGTCTATAGACCCACTGTCTATCAACACATTCACTGTCTATAGGACCACTGTTTATCAACACATTCACTGTCTATAGGACCACTGTTTATCAACACATTCACTGTCTATAGGACCACTGTCTATCAACACATTCACTGTCTATAGGACCACTGTCTATCAACACATTCACTGTCTATAGGACCACTGTCTATCAACACATTCACTGTCTATAGGACCACTGTCTATCAACACATTCACTGTCTATAGGACCACTGTCTATCAACACATTCACTGTCTATAGGACCACTGTCTATCAACACATTCACTGTCTATAGGACCACTGTCTATCAACACATTCACTGTCTATAGGACCACTGTCTATCAACACATTCACTGTCTATAGGACCACTGTCTATCAACACATTCACTGTCTATAGGACCACTGTCTATCAACACATTCACTGTCTATAGGACCACTGTACAGCAACACATTCACTGTCTATAGGACCACTGTACAGCAACACATTCACTGTCTATAGGACCACTGTACAGCAACACATTCACTGTCTATAGGACCACTGTACAGCAACACATTCACTGTCTATAGGACCACTGTACAGCAACACATTCACTGTCTATAGGACCATTGTCTATCAACACATTCACTGTCTATAGGACCACTGTCTATCAACACATTCACTGTCTATAGGACCACTGTCTATCAACACATTCACTGTCTATAGGCCCACTGTCTATCAACACATTCACTGTCTATAGGACCACTGTACAGCAACACATTCACTGTCTATAGGACCACTGTCTATCAACACATTCACTGTCTATAGGACCACTGTACAGCAACACATTCACTGTCTATAGGACAACTGTCTATCAACACATTCACTGTCTATAGGACCACTGTTTATCAACACATTCACTGTCTATAGGCCCACTGTACAGCAACACATTCACTGTCTATAGGACCACTGTCTATCAACACATTCACTGTCTATAGGACCACTGTCTATCAACACATTCACTGTCTATAGGACCACTGTCTATCAACACATTCACTGTCTATAGGACCACTGTCTATCAACACATTCACTGTCTATAGGACCACTGTCTATCAACACATTCACTGTCTATAGGACCACTGTCTATCAACACATTCACTGTCTATAGGACCACTGTCTATCAACACATTCACTGTCTATAGGACCACTGTCTATCAACACATTCACTGTCTATAGGACCACTGTCTATCAACACATTCACTGTCTATAGGACCACTGTCTATCAACACATTCACTGTCTATAGGACCACTGTCTATCAACACATTCACTGTCTATAGGACCACTGTCTATCAACACATTCACTGTCTATAGGACCACTGTCTATCAACACATTCACTGTCTATAGGACCACTGTCTATCAACACATTCACTGTCTATAGGACCACTGTCTATCAACACATTCACTGTCTATAGGACCACTGTCTATCAACACATTCACTGTCTATAGGACCACTGTCTATCAACACATTCACTGTCTATAGGACCACTATCTATCAACACATTCACTGTCTATAGGACCACTGTACAGCAACACATTCACTGTCTATAGGACCATTGTCTATCAACACATTCACTGTCTATAGGACCACTGTCTATCAACACATTCACTGTCTATAGGACCACTGTATATCAACACATTCACTGTCTATAGGCCCACTGTCTATCAACACATTCACTGTCTATAGGACCACTGTACAGCAACACATTCACTGTCTATAGGACCACTGTCTATCAACACATTCACTGTCTATAGGACCACTGTACAGCAACACATTCACTGTCTATAGGACCACTGTACAGCAACACATTCACTGTCTATAGGACCACTGTACATCAACACATTCACTGTCTATAGGACCACTGTACAGCAACACATTCACTGTCTATAGGACCACTGTACAGCAACACATTCACTGTCTATAGGACCACTGTCTATCAACACATTCACTGTCTATAGGACCACTGTATAGCAACACATTCACTGTCTATAGGACCACTGTCTATCAACACATTCACTGTCTATAGGACCACTGTCTATCAACACATTCACTGTCTATAGGACCACTGTCTATCAACACATTCACTGTCTATAGGACCACTGTCTATCAACACATTCACTGTCTATAGGACCACTGTACAGCAACACATTCACTGTCTATAGGACCACTGTACAGCAACACATTCACTGTCTATAGGACCACTGTACAGCAACACATTCACTGTCTATAGGACCACTGTACAGCAACACATTCACTGTCTATAGGACCACTGTACAGCAACACATTCACTGTCTATAGGACCACTGTCTATCAACACATTCACTGTCTATAGGACCACTGTATAGCAACACATTCACTGTCTATAGGACCACTGTCTATCAACACATTCACTGTCTATAGGACCACTGTCTATCAACACATTCACTGTCTATTGGACCACTGTACAGCAACACATTCACTGTCTATAGGACCACTGTACAGCAACACATTCACTGTCTATAGGACCACTGTACAGCAACACATTCACTGTCTATAGGACCACTGTACAGCAACACATTCACTGTCTATAGGACCACTGTACAGCAACACATTCACTGTCTATAGGACCACTGTACAGCAACACATTCACTGTCTATAGGACCATTGTCTATCAACACATTCACTGTCTATAGGACCACTGTCTATCAACACATTCACTGTCTATAGGACCACTGTCTATCAACACATTCACTGTCTATAGGACCACTGTCTATCAACACATTCACTGTCTATAGGACCACTGTACAGCAACACATTCACTGTCTATAGGACCACTGTCTATCAACACATTCACTGTCTATAGGACCACTGTACAGCAACACATTCACTGTCTATAGGACAACTGTACATCAACACATTCACTGTCTATAGGACCACTGTACAGCAACACATTCACTGTCTATAGACCCACTGTCTATCAACACATTCACTGTCTATAGGACCACTGTTTATCAACACATTCACTGTCTATAGGCCCACTGTACAGCAACACATTCACTGTCTATAGGACCACTGTCTATCAACACATTCACTGTCTATAGGACCACTGTCTATCAACACATTCACTGTCTATAGGACCACTGTCTATCAACACATTCACTGTCTATAGGACCACTGTCTATCAACACATTCACTGTCTATAGGACCACTGTCTATCAACACATTCACTGTCTATAGGACCACTGTCTATCAACACATTCACTGTCTATAGGACCACTGTCTATCAACACATTCACTGTCTATAGGACCACTGTCTATCAACACATTCACTGTCTATAGGACCACTGTCTATCAACACATTCACTGTCTATAGGACCACTGTCTATCAACACATTCACTGTCTATAGGACCACTGTCTATCAACACATTCACTGTCTATAGGACCACTGTACAGCAACACATTCACTGTCTATAGGACCACTGTACAGCAACACATTCACTGTCTATAGGACCACTGTACAGCAACACATTCACTGTCTATAGGACCACTGTACAGCAACACATTCACTGTCTATAGGACCACTGTACAGCAACACATTCACTGTCTATAGGACCACTGTACAGCAACACATTCACTGTCTATAGGACCACTGTACAGCAACACATTCACTGTCTATAGGACCATTGTCTATCAACACATTCACTGTCTATAGGACCACTGTCTATCAACACATTCACTGTCTATAGGACCACTGTCTATCAACACATTCACTGTCTATAGGCCCACTGTCTATCAACACATTCACTGTCTATAGGACCACTGTCTATCAACACATTCACTGTCTATAGGACCACTGTCTATCAACACATTCACTGTCTATAGGACAACTGTCTATCAACACATTCACTGTCTATAGGACCACTGTTTATCAACACATTCACTGTCTATAGGCCCACTGTACAGCAACACATTCACTGTCTATAGGACCACTGTCTATCAACACATTCACTGTCTATAGGACCACTGTCTATCAACACATTCACTGTCTATAGGACCACTGTCTATCAACACATTCACTGTCTATAGGACCACTGTCTATCAACACATTCACTGTCTATAGGACCACTGTCTATCAACACATTCACTGTCTATAGGACCACTGTCTATCAACACATTCACTGTCTATAGGACCACTGTCTATCAACACATTCACTGTCTATAGGACCACTGTCTATCAACACATTCACTGTCTATAGGACCACTGTCTATCAACACATTCACTGTCTATAGGACCACTGTCTATCAACACATTCACTGTCTATAGGACCACTGTCTATCAACACATTCACTGTCTATAGGACCACTGTCTATCAACACATTCACTGTCTATAGGACCACTGTCTATCAACACATTCACTGTCTATAGGACCACTGTACAGCAACACATTCACTGTCTATAGGACCACTGTACAGCAACACATTCACTGTCTATAGGACCACTGTCTATCAACACATTCACTGTCTATAGGACCACTGTATAGCAACACATTCACTGTCTATAGGACCACTGTATAGCAACACATTCACTGTCTATAGGACCACTGTCTAGCAACACATTCACTGTCTATAGGACCACTGTCTATCAACACATTCACTGTCTATAGGCCCACTGTACAGCAACACATTCACTGTCTATAGGACCACTGTCTATCAACACATTCACTGTCTATAGGACCACTGTCTATCAACACATTCACTGTCTATAGGACCACTGTACAGCAACACATTCACTGTCTATAGGACCACTGTCTATCAACACATTCACTGTCTATAGGACCACTGTCTATCAACACATTCACTGTCTATAGGACCACTGTCTATCAACACATTCACTGTCTATAGGACCACTGTCTATCAACACATTCACTGTCTATAGGACCACTGTCTATCAACACATTCACTGTCTATAGGACCACTGTCTATCAACACATTCACTGTCTATAGGACCACTGTATTTGACCCAGAGAGGTCCATTGGTTTTTCACACGAGACATAGAAAATATGTAAAATCCACATGCTTTTCAATTCTACACAATGATCCGGAATACACATGTTCACTGAAATATCATCAACACATTCAGGCTATCGCCCTCAGAACAAGGACAGGTTGTTGGTGTTTACTATATCAACCTGTGGCGTCTTCTTCCCCCCTCAGGTCCCCTTCACCACCATGCTGGCTCTGCTCTGCATGTGGTTCGGTATCTCCATGCCGCTGGTCTACTTGGGCTACTACTTTGGCTTCCGCAAGCAGCCGTACGATAACCCCGTCCGCACCAATCAGATCCCTCGCCAGGTGCCCGAGCAGCGCTGGTACATGAACAAGTTTGTGGGGTGAGTGTCCCGTCAAGCATGCCTACTTGATCTGTAGCATTCCATGTATATTCGTCTTTTCGTGTTGAACGTCCTCTCGTATTCAGTCGTAGAAGTTCATTAAACACAGTCGTTTGGATGAACGGTGGGGGGTTTTCCTAACACATTTTCTCTTTTCCCTTCCCGAAGAATTCTGATGGCTGGGATTCTACCGTTTGGTGCCATGTTCATTGAACTCTTCTTCATTTTCAGTGTGAGTAGAAGTCCTCTCCTATTAGCCTGTTGGAATAGGAATTTCCAGGTGAACAAACGAGAGAGTCGATCAGAAATCAATCCGGTTTATCATGTTATTATATAAAGATGGTGAAGATGGTGAAGATGGTGAATGGGCTCCGAGCCGTTTAGCTGTAGAAACAAAATGTATCTGCTATCATTTCTTAAGACCGACAAGAACTTTTGAACATCACGGCGGCAGTTACTAACCTCAATTCCGGCTTCGACTTTGATTCATCCGCCCTGGGTTCTTTGTGTACCGCTGGCCCAATCTTTGGGCCACCCAAGAGGAGAAATGGGTGGGGAAAAGGCAGGAGAGCGGTGTCCTGTTGAGACTAAGGCGAAGGAAAACAGGCCACCGCTGTGTTCAGTCACTTGATAATAAAATGGATGACCTCTGATCGTGGATTTGCTAACAACAGGACTCCCATAACAGCAATATGTTTTTCTGAAGATGGTCATGGGGGGGGGTATCCAAGTCGATGGATTCTCCCTTCAACGAGCAGACAGGAGATTGGATTCCGGGAAATCCAGAGGGGAAGTCTCTTCAACAACAAATGGTGTGTTCTACAGCTGCACCATTGAGAGCATCTTGACTGGCTGCATCACCGCCTGGTACGGCAACTGCTTGGCGTCTGTCTGCAAGGCGCTACAGAGGGTAGTGCGTACAGCGCAGTACATCACTGGGGCTGAGTTCCCTGCCATCCAGGACCTCTGTACCAGGCGGTGTAAGAGGAAGGCCCTAAAAATTGTCAGACTGGCCTTCTAGGCAGAGTTGCAAAGAAAAAGCCATATCTCAGATTGGCCAAAAAAAAGAAAAGATTAAGATGGGCAAAAGAACACACACACTGGACAGAGGAACTCTGCATCCCGGAGTCGCATCTTCTCTGTTGACGTTGAGACTGGTGTTTTGCGGGAACTATTTAATGAAGCTGCCAGTTGAGGACTTGTGAGGCGTCTGTTTCTCAAACTAGACACTCGAATGTACTTGTCCTATTGCTCAGTTGTGCACCGGGGCCTCCCACTCCTCTTTCTATTCTGGTTAGAGACAGTTTGCTCTGTTCTGTGAAGGGAGTAGTACACAGCGTTGTACGACATCTTCAGTTTCTTGGCAATTTCTCACCTTCATTTCTCAGAACAAGAATAGATTGACGAGTTTCAGAAGAAAGGTATTTGTTTCTGGCCATTTTCAGCCTGTAATCGAACCCACAAATGCTGACGCTCCAGATGCTCAACTAGTCTAAAGAAGGCCAGTTTTATTGCTTCCTTAATCAGGACAACAGTTTTCAGCTGTGCTAGCATAATTGCAAAAAGTGTTTTCTAATGATCAATTAGTCTTTTAAAATGATAAACTTGGATTAGCTGACACAACGTGCCATTGGAACACAGGAGTGATGGTTGCTGATAATGGGCCTCTGTACGCCTATGTAGATATTCCATTAAAAAAATCAGCAGTTTCCAGCTACAAAAGTCATTTACAACATTAACAATGTCTACACTGTATTTCGGATCAATTTGATGTTATTTTACTGGACAAAAAAAATGTGCTTTTCTTTCAAAAACAAGTAAGCATTTCACTGTTAGTCTACACCTGTTTGTGAAGCATGTGACGTTTAAGATTTGATTTGTGTGCAGTGGAAGTCTCAACCTATCTGATGGTCAAATGCCGACCCTTCTACCTCCCGAGAGAGTTTTCATCTGTTATCGTGACTGCTGTATGTATTGCCGACCCTTCTACCTCCCGAGAGAGTTTTAATCTGTTATCGTGACTGCTGTATGTATTGCCGACCCTTCTACCTCCCGAGAGAGTTTTCATCTGTTATCGTGACTGCTGTATGTATTGCCGACCCTTCTACCTCCCGAGAGAGTTTTCATCTGTTATCGTGACAGCTGTATGTATTGCCGACCCTTCTACCTCCCGAGAGAGTTTTCATCTGTTATCGTGACTGCTGTATGTATTGCCGACCCTTCTACCTCCCGAGAGAGTTTTCATCTGTTATCGTGACAGCTGTATGTATTGCCGACCCTTCTACCTCCCGAGAGAGTTTTCATCTGTTATCGTGACTGCTGTATGTATTGCCGACCCTTCTACCTCCCGAGAGAGTTTTCATCTGTTATCGTGACTGCTGTATGTATTGCCGACCCTTCTACCTCCCGAGAGAGTTTTCATCTGTTATCGTGACTGCTGTATGTATTGCCGACCCTTCTACCTCCCGAGAGAGTTTATCTGTTATCGTGACAGCTGTATGTATTGCTGACCCTTCTACCTCCCGAGAGAGTTTTAATCTGTTATCGTGACAGCTGTATGTATTGCCGACCCTTCTACCTCCCGAGAGAGTTTTAATCTGTTATCGTGACTGCTGTATGTATTGCCGACCCTTCTACCTCCCGAGAGAGTTTTCATCTGTTATCGTGACTGCTGTATGTATTGCCGACCCTTCTACCTCCCGAGAGAGTTTTCATCTGTTATCGTGACAGCTGTATGTATTGCCGACCCTTCTACCTCCCGAGAGAGTTTTCATCTGTTATCGTGACAGCTGTATGTATTGCCGACCCTTCTACCTCCCGAGAGAGTTTTAATCTGTTATCGTGACAGCTGTATGTATTGCCGACCCTTCTACCTCCCGAGAGAGTTTTAATCTGTTATCGTGACTGCTGTATGTATTGCCGACCCTTCTACCTCCCGAGAGAGTTTTCATCTGTTATCGTGACTGCTGTATGTATTGCCGACCCTTCTACCTCCCGAGAGAGTTTTCATCTGTTATCGTGACAGCTGTATGTATTGCCGACCCTTCTACCTCCCGAGAGAGTTTTCATCTGTTATCGTGACAGCTGTATGTATTACACCTCAGGACAACAACAAGCTGGCACTTAACAAACTGTACGATGCTATAAACAAGCAGGAAAGCATGCGCCCGGAGGCTGCTTTTTTCTCTGTGCCAGTGATTTTAATTCCACCTCACTAAAACACTTCATGCCCAACTTCTACAGTGCATTCGGGAAAGTATTCAGACCCCTTGACTTTTTCCATGTTTTGTTACATTAAAGCCTTATTCTAAAATTGATTAAATAGATTGAGGGGAAAAAATCTACCGGTACACACAATACCCCATAATGACATCACAGGAAACACCGCCATCCACATTGATGGGCCGCAGCAGAAGCATAACAAATCAGATCTATACATGGTATTTCTACGTTTGCATATGGTACATGGGTTTGATCCGCTGTACGTGGCCCTGGTCTAACCCATGTTGTCTGCTGTACGTGGCCCTGGTCTAACCCATGTTGTCTCCGCTGTACGTGGTCCTGGTCTAACCCATGTTGTCTCTGCTGTATGTGGCCCTGGTCTACGAGGTGTTTGTCTGACTGTAAGCTGTTCTCCCTCTGCAGGCCATCTGGGAGAACCAGTTCTACTACTTGTTTGGTTTCCTCTTCCTGGTGTTCATCATCCTGGTGGTGTCCTGCTCCCAGATTAGTATCGTCATGGTCTACTTCCAGCTCTGTGCGGAGGTGAGACGGGGCCCTGCTGTGTGGCTGCTGTGTGGGTGTATAGATGGGGCTTTTGCATAGTAAAAGCATTGTGTGTGTGTGTGTGTGTGTGTGTGTGTGTGTGTGTGTGTGTGTGTGTGTGTGTGTGTGTGAAGAGAAGTTCAGAGACATTAAGTTCTCAGCGGAACTGGATAGGGAAGACAGGTGGTATAGTAGTATGATGAGTGGGTCGCTCCACTAGTTGTGACGTCACAGAGTTACCAACTGTCTTGTCTGTCTCCTGCAGGACTACCGGTGGTGGTGGAGGACCTTCCTGGTATCAGGGGGCTCAGCCTTCTACGTCCTTGTTTACGCCATTTTCTACTTTGTCAACAAGGTAAACGTCAAAGACGTATTGAGATGAAGTTTTGAGTGCTTGGCTGGTAGCTGTCTGACAACAAGTTGCCGTTGTGTGTTTCTCTCTTCCAGCTGGACATTGTGGAGTTTATTCCTTCCCTGTTGTACTTTGGCTACACGGCTCTCATGGTCCTGTCCTTCTGGCTCCTCACAGGGACAATCGGTTTTTATGCAGCATACATGTTCATACGGAAGATCTACGCTGCCGTCAAAATCGACTGACTTTGTTTCTGCTGCTGTTTTTTTTTTGCCACATTTTCTTGTTCCGTTTTTAATTTTTGTATTCTGCATGTCCAGCAAACACTGACTTCTGTGTATGGAAGGAAGGAAGCATGAGGTGGGTTTTGTGGAACAGTGCCACCCACAGGCATAGGGAGAGAACAGCAAGATGACGCTGCTAGCTCAACGCTCCCCTCTCCCTCCGTTATTGGTGTCCACAGAGACAGAGTTCCTCTGGGACAGTCCATGTTTTTCTGTGTTTCACCCTGGACACATGGGCCAAAGCATGTCAATTGAAAGTCTCTGTATGTTTTAGTGTCTGCTGTTGGAGTTGGACAATCAATGAAGTGCATTGGTTCAGAACTTCACTTTGTTTTAAAATCAGTTTCTCTGTAAGATGTTTTAGTCTGACCTTTGTCTCTGTTTCTCTTTCTCGCTCTTTCTGTCTTTCTGTGTCTGTCGGTCTCTGTGTGTTTCTCTGTCTCAGTGTGTTAGTTAGTAAGGTTGGTTTATTTGAGTTTATAATCTTTATTGCAGATGGTTGGGAGGTCACACGGTGGTAATGGCACTAAGAATTATTTTGTTTAGCTGGGAAATGGAAATCTAACATTGGAACAAGGATATTACAATATTCTGTTTTTTTCCCTTGTGGTTTCCGTGTCCTGATGTGACCATTTCAACCACAACTAAAATCAGAATCTAAATGTGTTTTTCCTGGAGAGAAAAAATCTCTCACATTGAGGTAAGCGATTGTGTAGAAGTGTAAAATGAAATTCTCCTCTGCAAATACTACTTCCATGATCAATTAATCTGATGTGCTAGGGAAGTCGAGTTGGCTTAAGGTGGTTGAAATATTACATGTTATGGAACAAAAGTAAATGTTGATGGAAAAGTAGTATTTCTCATCTTCAAATCACCTTTCTAGTTTATGAGCTTTAGCCTAGGGAAAAACGACTTGTTTTAAAATGGTTGGACACCATTACATTACGAGTCAATGTAAACAGCTACATGGTCTCACTGAACTATGCAGTTGTTTTTGGGGGGGGGGAAAGGATGAGATTGATCTTTGGTTTCATAACGATCTTTTGTTTTGATTTTAACACCTAGTTCAGTGAGACGCACCTGCTATTCTAACAGAAGTTATCTATCGGTGTCGGTTATCCCTGAGCATCAATGTCTCTACTAGGATCGCCTTAGCAACACAGGGTTCTGTCAACGAGCGTCTGAATGGAGTACAGTTTCCCATAAACAACCTCTAAAATGGAGTACAGTTGTTTCCCATAAACATCCTCTAAATTAAGGACTGTTGTGTTTCCCATAAACAACAGGCCCAATCAGTGCTGTACAAGGTTGCCAATGTGTTTTAGATTCAGTGGATAGGAATGAGCTGGTCCTTCACTGGGTTTACTCTATCTGGCTGTCTTTACACACGGAGCCCACTTCTGATATTTTCCACAATTATTGGCAAAAGAGCTCATCTGATTGGTCAAAATGCCGATTATTGGCAAAAGAGCTGAATTGGCCTGCCTGTGTAAACACCGGCTCTATTACCCAGAGTTAGACTTTCTCACCGAGGGTTCACACCCTCTTGTAGCTGCAGTTCCTCTGAAGGTTGGGACTGAAATGCTGAAGATCCTGCATGTTGAAACACTGGCCCTACACAACAGATAGAATGTTCCATTGGGGTGTTGGGGACTAAAAACATTAAAGACCTTTCTATCTTGGACATATTTTACTCTATGGCTCTGATTACACCAGCAGCCCAATTTTTTTTATTTTTTTATCTAAGATCTGGTTGGTCAAAAGAGAAATTAAGTGAGAGAGAAAAATATCCAAATTGTGTAAAGCCTGTGTAAACGAAGGCTATAAAATGTCATTCTAAGTGCCAGTTTCCCAGGCCCAGATTAAGCCTAGTCCTGCACCAAAAATGATGATCCATGGACCTTTTATAAGTCCAGGAAAATGTTTAAATAAATTTGAGAGCTGAGCTTTCAAGAACATAACCTTCAGGTCAACATTACTACCCCACTAGATTATCACCAGTTTTTTTTGTTGATTAAAGAGCATAGAAACAGACAGTCTGGTAGAGGTGCGATCTCGCACAGCAGAGGGTGTTGGGATAGAACTGCACTGGAAGAGAACGGAGAGGGAACCGGTGCTGAGAGGGAATTACTCCGTTCTGGGTGAATGATAATACAGTGAACCACTGAATGAATTCTCTCTGCCCCCTGTCTCCACTCTCCCTTGAACAGGTTCTCTCTGCATCTCTCTCACATTCACCTCCACATTAGCAGCCTTTTCCTCCCCTCTGCTAGTGTCTGAAAGTGTTCCTGATCCACAGACAGACTTCTTAACCTGGGCCCAACAAACAAAATTCCAGGAGAGATTTTCTACAGATGTGCTTTTGATTGACATGAGCTGTGTATGTGTGTGAATGACTGTCTACTATGTATGTAAATGCAACACGTATTGTTTTTTTTCCCCCTGTTGTGTGGCTCTTGACTGTATGTATAAAGATCATGTCATTGTTTTAGCCAAAACTATGGTTTTTAAGAAACTTATTTCTTCCTGTTTTCTTTACAGAATGTCCAGTTATATAATGTATGAAACAATTAAAGTGCTGATTCGTTGGAATTTGAATAAGTCTCCTTTTTATGTATTCATTTATGCCATAAATGGTTGTCTGCTGGGATTTTGTGCGTGTTCATTTTACATTCACTAGATAAAGCCAGAGTAAAGCTGAAGTGCCATTGTGGTGTTGTCTATGCTGTGTGTCTTGAGGGTTGGTATCAGATTACACATTGTGTATCAAAACCATTTTGGAGTTTCATTTCTATTTTTTGTATCTATAGCACAGTCTGTATCCTGTAAATGTAATAGAGAGTGTTCCTATTAGTGTAGGTATACATAAACTCCGCAACAACAAAAAAGAAACGTCTCACTGTCGACTGCGTTTTATTTTCAGCAAACTTAACACGTGTAAATATTTGTATGAACATAACAAGATTCAACCACTGAGACATAAACTGAACAAGTTCCACAGACATGTGACTAACAGAAATGGAATAACGTGCTTCTGAACAAAGGGGGGGTCAAAATCAAAAGTAATAGTCGGTATCTGGTGTGGCCACCAGCTGCGTTAAGTACTGCAGTGCATCTCCTCCTCATGGACTGCACCAGATTTGCCAGTTCCTGCTGTGGGATGTTACCCCACTCTTCCACCAAGGCACCTGCAAGTTCCCGGACATTTCTGGGGGGGAATGGCCCTAGCCCACACCCTCCGATCCAACAGGTCCCAGACGTGCTCAATGGGATTGAGATCCGGGGTCTTCGCTGGCCATGGCAGAACACTGACATTCCTGTCTAGCAGGAAATCACGCACGGAACGAGCAGTATGGCTGGTGGCATTGTCATGCTGGAGGGTCATGTCAGGATGAGCCTGCAGGAAGGGTACCACATGAGGAGGATGTCTTCCCTGTAACGCACAGCGTTGAGATTGCCTGCAATGACAACAAGCTCAGTCTGATGATGCTGTGACACACCGCTCCAGACCATGACGGACCCTCCACCTCCAATTCGATCCCGCTCCACAGTACAGGCCTCGGTGTAACATTCATTCCTTCAACGATAAACGTGAATCCGACCATCACCCTGGTGAGACAAAACCACAACTCGTCAGTGAAGAGCACTTTTTGCCAGTCCTGTCTGATCCAGCGACGGTGGGTTTGTGCCCATAGGCGACATTGTTGCCGGTGATGTCTGGTGAGGACCTGCCTTACAACAGGCCTACAAGCCCTCAGTCCAGCCTCTCTCAGCCTATTGAGGACAGTCTGAGCACTGATGGAGGGATTGTGCGTTCCTGGTGTAACTCGGGCATTTGTTGTTGCCATCCTGTACCTGTCCCGCAGGTGTGATGTTCGGATGTACCGATCCTGTGCAGGTGTTGTTACACGTGGTCTGCCACTGCGAGGACGATCAGCTGTCCGTCATGTCTCCCTGTAGCGCTGTCTTAGGCGTCTCACAGTACGGGCATTGCAATTTATTGCCCTGGCCACATCTGCAGTCTTCATGCCTCCTTGCAGCATGCCTCAGGCACGTTCACACAGATGAGCAGGGACCCTCGGCATCTTTCTTTTGGTGTTTTTCAGAGTCAGTAGAAAGGCCTCTTTAGTGTCCTAACTTTTCATAACTGTGACCTTAATTGCCGACCGACTGTAAACTGTTAGTGTCTTAACGACTGCTCCACAGGTGCATGTTCATTAATTGTTTATGGTTCATTGAACAAGCATGGGAAACAGTGTTTAAACCCTTTACAATGAAGAGCTGTGAAGTTATCTGGATTTTTTACGAATTATCTTTGAAAGACAGGGTCCTGAAAAAGGGACGTTTCTTTTTTTTTGCTGAGTTTACATGTAGGTTAGCTGCATATAGTACCTGTATGACATCATACTGTAATTGGGGTGTTCAATGGCTTGACTCTAGTAACAAGACCCGTAGCGGTGTCCAGTCTGTCAAGTCATCTGTGTGGAGCAGTGTGGTGTAGTGATCTCTAGGAATGTACAGTGCCTTCAAAAAAGTATTCATACCCATTATTCCACATTTTGTTGTGTCACAGCCTGAATTGAAAATTGATCAAATATACTTTTTCTCAATATACCTCATAATGACAAACTGAAAACATGTATTTAGAAATGTTTGCAAATGTAAATACAGAAATATCTCATTTACATAAGTATTCACACTCCTGAGTCAATACATTGCAGAAGCACCTTTGCCAATGATTACAGTGAGTCTAGTGGTAGCATGAGACGGAGTCTACAACCCACACAAGTGGCTCAGGTAGTGCAGTTCATCCAGGATGGCACATCAATGCGACCAGGACACAGGCCAGTACATCAGGAGACGTGGAGGAGGCCTGCTGGAGGTCATTTTGCAGGGCTCGGGCAGTGCTCCTCCTTGCGCAAAGGCGGAGGTAGCGGTCCTGCTGCTGGGTTGTTGCCCTCCTACGGCCTCCTCCACGTCTCCTGATGTACTGGCCTGTGTCCTGGTAGCGCCTCCATGCTCTGGACACTACGCTGACAGACACAGCAAACCTTTTTGCCACAGCTCGCATTGATGTGCCATCCTGGATGAACTGCACTACCTGAGCCACTTGTGTGGGTTGTAGACTCCGTCTCATGCTACCACTAGAGTGAAAGCACCGCCAGCATTCAAAAGTGACCAAAACATCAGCCAGGAAGCATAGGAACTGAGAAGTGGTCTGTGGTCACCACCTGCAGAACCATTCCTTTATTGGGGGTGTCTTGCTAATTGCCTATAATTTCCACCTTTTGTCTATTCCATTTGCACAATAGCATGTGAAATTTATTGTCAATCAGTGTTGCTTCCTAAGTGGACAGTTTGATTTCACAGAAGTGTGATTGACTTGGAGTTACATTGTGTTGTTTAAGTGTTCCCTTTATTTTTTTGAGCAGTGTATAATTCCACTTTGACATTATGGGGTTATTATGTGTAGATCAGTGACATAACGTCTATTTTAAATTCAGGCTGTAACGCAACAACATGTGGAAAAAGTCCAGGGGTCTGAATACTTTCTGAAGGCACTGTGACACTGCCTTTTTCAGCATGAGTCTGTTTAGTCCAACTGTTCTGTGTTCTAACCATCCTCCAACTGTTCTGTGTTCTAACCATCCTCCAACTGTTCTGTGTTCTAACCATCCTCCAACTGTTCTGTGTTCTAACCATCCTCCAACTGTTCTGTGTTCTAACCATCCTCCAACTGTTCTGTGTTCTAACCATCCTCCAACTGTTCTGTGTTCTAACCATCCTCCAACTGTTCTGTGTTCTAACCATCCTCCAACTGTTCTGTGTTCTAACCATCCTCCAACTGTTCTGTGTTCTAACCATCCTCCAACTGTTCTGTGTTCTAACCATCCTCCAACTGTTCTGTGTTCTAACCATCCTCCAACTGTTCTGTGTTCTAACCATCCTCCAACTGTTCTGTGTTCTAACCATCCTCCTTTCAAAAGACAAAGGAGTAAAAAAACGCATGAAACCGTGAATTTGTCTTTTAATAATTTCAACATAACACATGACAAGTCAAAGGTACAATGTACTGTACAATAAGTAAAGAGGTTTGCTGTTATGTCGTCTCTTTGGATCAGACAATAGACAAATCTGTCACTTTACATTGCAGCAACTGATTGCATGTGAGATATGTAACAAACAAAAAAAAAAGCTACGTTTTTCTCTGAAGAATATTTGTATACAATTCCCCCTGTAGTTGATAAACTCCATGCTATATAAAATAGTGTAAGGATGAATGCAAATATTCCATTTTTGTTTTGTTCACCTTTTTTTCCAGAGTTGGTTGTAATAAGCAAGTACTAAAAAATAAATGTCTATGTCACTAAACAGATACACAAAAAGCTTAGAATGCAAGACTTACATTAAGCTAAAAAATATATAAAACTACATGTGGATTTTGTCTTCACCAGACAGTACCCAGTTTCTCACTAGAAAAAAAAAGCATTCATGAAATCCAATTGGTTTTCTGACTTAAAATGTATCAAATAATTCCCTTAAATTCTGTGTTCTTCACCTACTAACAGAGGAACGGTGAGGACAAGTGCATCTCTGGTAGGTGCAGGCGAGGCAATGAACCAACGAGGCGCTGTAGCGAAAACATCCGCTCCGCACTCAGTCAAAACTGAAGGCCAGACATTACTTCCACAGCCGTTCATTAACCAATGACCTGATGCGTTGAATCATAACACCACTGTCAGAGGTAGGCCCTCTCAGGGGTAGAGCAGAGGTATCTCTCCAAAAACGAGTGGGATGGACTCATGATTAGGTCATCCTGAGGATACTGAGGTACTGCTAAAATACTCCTGAAAAGGCCACTTCCCAAGGTTAGCTCTGCAAAATGTAGCATTTACTGCTGCCTCCAACAAGTACTTTAGTTTTCTTCCACCAATGAATTATTAGCATTTCTATCACCTCTACTGTAAACTGTTATGTGTGGGGTGAAGTCTACTGTAAACTGTTACGTGTGGAGTGAGATCTACTGTAAACTGTTACGTGTGGGGTGAGGTCTACTGTAAACTGTTACGTGTGGGGTGAAGTCTACTGTAAACTGTTACGTGTGGGGTGAGGTCTACTGTAAACTGTTACGTGTGGGGTGAGGTCTACTGTAAACTGTTACGTGTGGGGTGAAGTCTACTGTAAACTGTTATGTGTGGGGTGAAGTCTACTGTAAACTTATGTGTGGGGTGAGGTCTACTGTAAACTTATGTGTGGGGTGAAGTCTACTGTAAACTGTTACGTGTGGGGTGAAGTCTACTGTAAACTGTTACGTGTGGGGTGAGGTCTACTGTAAACTGTTACGTGTGGGGTGAGGTCTACTGTAAACTGTTACGTGTGGGGTGAGGTCTACTGTAAAATGTTACGTGTGGGGTGAAGTCTACTGTAAACTGTTACGTGTGGGGTGAGGTCTACTGTAAACTGTTATGTGTGGGGTGAAGTCTACTGTAAACTTATGTGTGGGGTGAGGTCTACTGTAAACTTATGTGTGGGGTGAAGTCTACTGTAAACTGTTACGTGTGAGGTGAAGTCTACTGTAAACTGTTACGTGTGAGGTGAAGTCTACTGTAAACTGTTATTTGTGGGGTGAAGTCTACTGTAAACTTATGTGTGGGGTGAGGTCTACTGTAAACTGTTATGTGTGAGGTGAAGTCTACTGTAAACTGTTATGTGTGGGGTGAAGTCTACTGTAAACGGTTACGTGTGGGGTGAAGTCTACTGTAAACTGTTATGTGTGGGGTGAAGTCTACTGTAAACTGTTATGTGTGGGGTGAAGTCTACTGTAAACTGTTATGTGTGGGGTGAAGTCTACTGTAAACTGTTACGTGTGGGGTGAGATCTACTGTAAAGGCAAAGTGTGTGAGGCAAAGTCTACTGTAAACTGGGGCAGATGGAGACTTACTTGCCTTCTCTATAGCAAGCCCTGTCTTGGCACAGCATGGTCAATACAGAGTGTTGTACAATATAAATTTCAAGACTGCCTGAATCTGTCTAGAAGCAACAAGTGTTTTTCTAGCTATTAGGCAGTAGTACAACCCTTTTCAGTCACGCGTCAGTCAGTTGTTATGTACACGGGTGCTAAATAAAAGTGCTTTAAAACTGGGTTCCCCAGATAATGTGCTGTTAAATGGAACTATGTCACATCTGTCGGAGAACAGGACCTGCTCTTGTTTTACCTTGAAGAAGAGGTGGATCTGGTAGTCCTTCTGCTCCAGATGATGAATGAGATGTCCTAGGGACAACGATGTATACCGTTCACCATGCTCTCTGTTACAGATACTCAGTTGTAGAATATATTTGTTGTTGGGTTAGATACAATTTCAATAGAGAAGGCCACGCTGGTCACCCAACGGGTTGAGAGGGGAGTGGGGGCACATGAAAGAAGGTATTAGTGAAAAGTCTTATCAAAAATACTGTTATTCTTTTGGAGAAAAATACACAAAGGTTGATCAAATCTACACATCAAACTAATGGCACATACATATACAGGATCAAATACAAATGGAAAAACATATCAACATATAAGATGAAATGTTAAAAGAAAAAAAAAAAAATTTTTTTAAAAGGTTGAAAGTGCTAGAATTCAGATTAGCTCACAGAAACCCAGAGAGGACAAAGTCAATGCTAATTACTTTTAATTTGTTTTATCAATAAATTAATAAAAAGATAAATGCTACATTTGAATCCTACAATTTTGTCTGGAATTGAACATAGCCATGCTCTTTTAAAATGTATACTTGATATAACAAGGCTATGTTTTAGGCATAACCTTTCTTTTTTTAAACATTTTATGTCAATATTTATATCCAATTTCCTCTGTAAGAAACAGTCAAACTCTTTAAAATGTAAGAATCGCATGTATCATGATCAATCATTAAATGTTCATAGTTTAGACAATGTATCAGCCTAGAGGATGATTTTCCAGGGATAGACTGGTAGGTGTCAACTTGAACATACCTGCACTTATTACCTCACAAGCATTGGTTGGCAGTGGCACTATTTGTAACAGCCAAACAAACATGAACTTTAAATCCAAATAATAATACAACATGGATTTTAATGAGCAATTTTGTGCAAGATTTGTAGTTTCCTCTCTCCGGGTTTTGGTAAGAAAAAAAAAATAACAAAATGAGGTGATGTGTTGTGTTGTTTCGAGGTCCTGTTATAACAAACAGAAAGTAATATAGCATATGACAACAACAACAAAAACGACTAAGAAATATCCCAGTCAGGCGTCCCATGCTTTGAATGTCAAAGAGCAGGCTGGTGACTTGTCTGTTCTGGATATTGTCCTTTTTTTTTTAGATAGACTCTTTTCTCTTGAATCTAGGAAGCAGCTGAGTGAGGATGAGTAGAGGAGAGGAAGGGAAACACTTCAAATCGGAACTACTGAAATGTTCTAGTGCTCTACAGTCGCTGGGCAACCATAGCTAAAAGCAGCCGTGTGTTTTATTTTCCTTACGTTTGTATTTCTTTTAAAAAAATGTCTACTTGACTTATACTTGAAACTACGTATTCACTAATAGATGCCTGTGGACTGGGCTCAGTACTCAAACAGACAAAGTCAAGGGGTTTGAGACAAGTTGCAAACCAAGAGGATGATATTCATACCGTAATGTTTAGTCCTTGTACTCTCCAGGCAGAATCTATCTATCTTTTAACGTTGTCCATCCTACAAACATAACTCACGGGACACACATAAGAGCACCTGTTATAGTTTTATAACTTTGGGCTTAAGTTTTCAAAAGGCTCGTGAATATGAAAAAAAAAAGGCATCTAAAATCGTATCGCTTCGTTTACTTAGGGTCAGGTTGGGTTTCATACTGAGAAAGTAGAGAATGAATTGAAACTGGAGAGTCTATCAATGTTATCTATGTCGACTGCTAATTCATTACTATTCCACTAACAGCCTAATAAAACATCAAATCCACAATCCAACTTTCTGCTACTAACTCAAGTAGATAAAGGTAAAGATAGAGGTAAAGGTAAAGGTAAAGGTAAGGATAAAGGTTGAAGAATGAATACAGCGGAGAAAAGCTAAAGAGCAAAGCTAATACTTCATCCTTTTTTGAGCAATAAAATGTCAGATACAATAAACCTGCCAGACATTAAAAAAACATCGTCACTTTGTTTTAACATGTCTTCCTAAATACACCTTACTGAGATAAAAGCAATTATAATATTCATTTTTGATGAGATATGTTGTACACTGCAATAACATTCTTTCACACGTTTTCCTCAATGTCATCGTTGTCATCTTTGTTTGCTATTCACATATGTCAGGGTGGTTATTGCCATGCATCTCTAACAGAGAGAAAATATATTTGTTTTCTTCCCCCAAAAAATACATATCAGTAATGTGTGGCATATTGTTACCATGGAGACTTCTTAAAACAAATACTGGAAGGAAGACAGTTTAAGGAAGGAAAATCATCATGAGTCAAATACTGGTAATGACCTGTTTTCAAGAGCAGCTTTTACAGTTTGTTTTTTTAACCAAACAGGGTCATCATCACTGAGGGTTAGCCAAAGAGATTCTGAAAGGTGAAGAGCCTTCTGCAAAAAAAAAAAAATGCTTCTCTAGAAAAACAAGATAAAACCAGCATGACTTGGCATGTTTTCTAACGACTCAGATGTTTTCACATATCTTTGTCATTAAATATGTCGCTGGTCGCTGTGTTTGGCAGCGTTGGTTATCAATGTTAATCAACTCTGTTTTATACTTTCTGGACAACTGATCTGCCTCTATGAGTCATAACATTAATCAGTTGTTCGAGTCTTTCTCTGAGATATTTTTAGTGTGGTTGTAGCCTATTGGAGGAGGGCAATGTTGGCCTATTGGAGGAGGGCAATGTTGGCCTATTGGAGGAGGGCAATGTTGGCCTATTGGAGGAGGGCAATGTTGGCCTATTGGAGGAAGGCAATGTTGGCCTATTGGAGGAGGGCAATGTTGGCCTATTGGAGGAGGGCAATGCTGGCCTATTGGAGGAGGGCAATGTTGGCCTATTGGAGGAGGGCAATGCTGGCCTATTGGAGGAGGGCAATGCTGGCCTATTGGAGGAGGGCAATGTTGGCGGGGCATTATCACTTCATTCCTTCATTAATC
>NC_052322.1:45317317-45439817 GCF_016432855.1 Salvelinus namaycush
CCCCACCATCTAACATGATAACCTCCTGAAACTAACCACCATCTAACATGATAACCTCCTGAAACTAACCACCATCTATGATAACCTCCTGAAACTAGCCACCCCACCATCTAACATAATAACCTCCTGAAACTAACCACCCCACCATCTAACATGATAACCTCCTGAAACTAACCACCCCACCATCTAACATGATAACCTCCTGAAACTAACCACCCCACCATCTAACATGATAACCTCCTGAAACTAACCACCCCACCATCTAACATGATAACCTCCTGAAACTAACCACCCCACCATCTAACATGATAACCTCCTGAAACTAACCACCATCTATGATAACCTCCTGAAACTAACCACCCCACCATCTATGATAACCTCCTGAAACTAACCACCCCACCATCTAACATGATAACCTCCTGAAACTAACCACCCCACCATCTAACATGATAACCTCCTGAAACTAACCACCATCCATGATAACCTCCTGAAACTAACCACCATCTATGATAACCTCCTGAAACTAACCACCCCACCATCTATGATAACCTCCTGAAACTAACCACCCCACCATCTAACATGATAACCTCCTGAAACTAACCACCCCACCATCTAACATGATAACCTCCTGAAACTAACCACCCCACCATCTAACATGATAACCTCCTGAAACTAACCACCATCTAACATGATAACCTTCTGAAACTAACCACCATCTAACATGATAACCTCCTGAAACTAACCACCATCTATGATAACCTCCTGAAACTAACCACCCCACCATCTATGATAACCTCCTGAAACTAACCACCCCACCATCTAACATGATAACCTCCTGAAACTAACCACCCCACCATCTAACATGATAACCTCCTGAAACTAACCACCATCTATGATAACCTCCTGAAACTAACCACCCCACCATCTATGATAACCTCCTGAAACTAACCACCCCACCATCTAACATGATAACCTCCTGAAACTAACCGCCATCTAACATGATAACCTCCTGAAACTAACCACCCCACCATCTATGATAACCTCCTGAAACTAACCACCATCTATGATAACCTCCTGAAACTAGCCACCCCACCATCTAACATGATAACCTCCTGAAACTAACCACCCCACCATCTATGATAACCTCCTGAAACTAACCACCATCTAACATGATAACCTCCTGAAACTAACCACCATCTAACATGATAACCTCCTGAAACTAACCACCCCACCATCTATGATAACCTCCTGAAACTAACCACCCCACCATCTAACATGATAACCTCCTGAAACTAACCACCCCACCATCTAACATGATAACCTCCTGAAACTAACCGCCATCTAACATGAAAACCTCCTGAAACTAACCACCCCACCATCTATGATAACCTCCTGAAACTAACCACCATCTAACATGATAACCTCCTGAAACTAACCACCATCTAACATGATAACCTCCTGAAACTAACCACCCCACCATCTAACATGATAACCTCCTGAAACTAACCACCCCACCATCTAACATGATAACCTCCTGAAACTAACCGCCATCTAACATGATAACCTCCTGAAACTAACCACCATCTATGATAACCTCCTGAAACTAACCACCATCTAACATGATAACCTCCTGAAACTAACCACCATCTAACATGATAACCTCCTGAAACTAACCACCCCACCATCTATGATAACCTCCTGAAACTAACCACCATCTAACATGATAACCTCCTGAAACTAACCACCCCACCATCTATGATAACCTCCTGAAACTAACCACCCCACCATCTAACATGATAACCTCCTGAAACTAACCACCCCACCATCTAACATGATAACCTCCTGAAACTAACCACCATCTATGATAACCTCCTGAAACTAACCACCCCACCATCTATGATAACCTCCTGAAACTAACCACCATCTAACATGATAACCTCCTGAAACTAACCACCATCTAACATGATAACCTCCTGAAACTAACCACCCCACCATCTATGATAACCTCCTGAAACTAACCACCATCTAACATGATAACCTCCTGAAACTAACCACCATCTAACATGATAACCTCCTGAAACTAACCACCCCACCATCTATGATAACCTCCTGAAACTAACCACCCCACCATCTAACATGATAACCTCCTGAAACTAACCACCCCACCATCTAACATGATAACCTCCTGAAACTAACCGCCATCTAACATGAAAACCTCCTGAAACTAACCACCCCACCATCTATGATAACCTCCTGAAACTAACCACCATCTAACATGATAACCTCCTGAAACTAACCACCATCTAACATGATAACCTCCTGAAACTAACCACCCCACCATCTAACATGATAACCTCCTGAAACTAACCACCCCACCATCTAACATGATAACCTCCTGAAACTAACCGCCATCTAACATGATAACCTCCTGAAACTAACCACCATCTATGATAACCTCCTGAAACTAACCACCATCTAACATGATAACCTCCTGAAACTAACCACCATCTAACATGATAACCTCCTGAAACTAACCACCCCACCATCTATGATAACCTCCTGAAACTAACCACCATCTAACATGATAACCTCCTGAAACTAACCACCCCACCATCTATGATAACCTCCTGAAACTAACCACCCCACCATCTAACATGATAACCTCCTGAAACTAACCACCCCACCATCTAACATGATAACCTCCTGAAACTAACCACCATCTATGATAACCTCCTGAAACTAACCACCCCACCATCTATGATAACCTCCTGAAACTAACCACCCCACCATCTAACATGATAACCTCCTGAAACTAACCGCCATCTAACATGATAACCTCCTGAAACTAACCACCCCACCATCTATGATAACCTCCTGAAACTAACCAACATCTATGATAACCTCCTGAAACTAACCACCATCTAACATGATAACCTCCTGAAACTAACCACCCCACCATCTATGATAACCTCCTGAAACTAACCACCCCACCATCTAACATGATAACCTCCTGAAACTAACCACCCCACCATCTAACATGATAACCTCCTGAAACTAACCGCCATCTAACATGATAACCTCCTGAAACTAACCACCATCTAACATGATAACCTCCTGAAACTAACCGCCATCTAACATGATAACCTCCTGAAACTAACCACCATCTAACATGATAACCTCCTGAAACTAACCACCCCACCATCTATGATAACCTCCTGAAACTAACCACCATCTAACATGATAACCTCCTGAAACTAACCACCATCTAACATGATAACCTCCTGAAACTAACCACCATCTATGATAACCTCCTGAAACTAACCACCATCTAACATGATAACCTCCTGAAACTAACCACCATCTATGATAACCTCCTGAAACCCAGCAGATCATCTTTCTTCTCAGCATCCCCATACTCTCTCCATCTCTACCGTGACTAGCTCCAATATCAGCACCATGAACAGTACCATTCTCTACAGTACCATTCTCTACAGTACCATTCTCTCCATCTCTGCCGTGACTAGCTCCACCCCTTCATTCCATTTCCTTACATTGATATACACTTTCCCATTCTAAAAACCTGCCCACACAGTAGCAGAGTATTTGCAGTAAAACCATACAGATTGTTTTCCGTCATTTATCAACTAATAGCTTCATACTGTGTGGCCTACTGGCCTTTGCGACGTGTATTGTGTATGGGCTACACACGCTATATTCCTCTGATGCCTTTATGATGCTTCTTCTTTGTTATTGTAATGTTCCAAATGGACGTGGCAGTTTCACCAACTACAGAGTCCAGCTTTAATGTCCTTTCTTGGTCTTTGTTCTTTGTCTTTGTTTGTCCCCCCATTCCCCCATTCCCCATCATGCTCAGTGCCTCGCCCGCCCCGGCAGGGACCAGGGACCAGGGACCAGGGACCAGGGACCAGGGACCAGGGACCAGGGACCAGGGTATGGACACCAGATGCCCCATGGATGGAACATTCATGTTCAAGCACTCCAAGCATCAAAATGGCTCCAGTCTCTCAACCACTTAACCTTCCAAGTAGTCAACTTAGTAGTCAACTTAGTAGTCAGTATAGTAGTCAGTATAGTAGTCAGTATAGTAGTCAGTATAGTAGTCAACATTGTAGTCAGTATAGTAGTCAGTATAGTAGTCAGTATAGTAGTCAACATAGTAGTCAGTATAGTAGTCAGTATAGTAGTCAGTATAGTAGTCAACATAGTAGTCAGTATAGTAGTCAACATAGTAGTCAGCATAGTAGTCAGTATAGTAGTCAACATAGTAGTCAGCATAGTAGTCAGCATAGTAGTCAGTATAGTAGTCAGTATAGTAGTCAACATAGTAGTCAGTATAGTAGTCAACATAGTTGTCAGTATAGTAGTGAACATAGTAGTCAACATAGTAGTCAGTATAGTAGTGAACATAGTAGTCAGTATAGTAGTCAACATAGTAGTCAGTATAGTAGTCAACATAGTAGTCAGTATAGTAGTCAGTATAGTAGTCAACATAGTAGTCACCATGGTAGTCAGTATAGTGGTCAACATTGTAGTCAGTATAGTAGTCAGCAAAGTAGTCAGTACAGTAGTGAACATAGTAGTGAACATAGTAGTCAGCATAGTAGTCAACATAGTAGTCAGTATAGTAGTCAACATAGTAGTCACCATAGTAGTCAGTATAGTTGACAGTATAGTAGTCAACATAGTAGTCAACATAGTAGTCAACATAGTAGTCAGTATAGTAGTCAGTATAGTAGTCAACATAGTAGTCAGTATAGTAGTCAACATAGTAGTCAACGTAGTAGTCAGTATAGTAGTCAGTATAGTAGTCAGTATAGTAGTCAGTATAGTTGACAGTGTAGTAGTCAACATTGTAGTCAGTATAGTAGTCAGCATAGTAGTCAGTATAGTAGTCAACATAGTAGTCAGTATAGTAGTCAACATAGTAGTCAGCATAGTAGTCAGTATAGTAGTCAGTATAGTAGTCAGTATAGTAGTCAACAGTAGTCAGTATAGTAGTCAACATAGTAGTCAACATAGTAGAGTAGTCAGTATAGTAGTCAACATAGTGGTCAGTATAGTAGTCAACATAGTAGTCAGTATAGTTGACAGTATAGTAGGCAACATAGTAGTCAACATAGTAGTCAGTATAGTAGTCAGTATAGTAGTCAACATAGTAGTCAGTATAGTAGTCAACATAGTAGACAGTATAGTAGTCAGTATAGTAGTCAGTATAGTAGTCAACATAGTAGTCAGTATAGTTGACAGTATAGTAGTCAGTATAGTAGTCAGTATAGTAGTCAGTATAGTAGTCAACAGTAGTCAGTATAGTAGTCAACATAGTAGTCAACATAGTAGAGTAGTCAGTATAGTAGTCAACATAGTGGTCAGTATAGTAGTCAACATAGTAGTCAGTATAGTTGACAGTATAGTAGGCAACATAGTAGTCAACATAGTAGTCAGTATAGTAGTCAGTATAGTAGTCAACATAGTAGTCAGTATAGTAGTCAACATAGTAGACAGTATAGTAGTCAGCATAGTAGTCAGTATAGTAGTCAACATAGTAGTCAGCATAGTAGTCAGTATAGTAGTCAGTATAGTAGTCAACAGTAGTCAGTATAGTAGTCAACATAGTAGTCAACATAGTAGAGTAGTCAGTATAGTAGTCAACATAGTGGTCAGTATAGTAGTCAACATAGTAGTCAACATAGTAGACAGTATAGTAGTCAGTATAGTAGTCAGTATAGTAGTCAACATAGTAGTCAGTATAGTTGACAGTATAGTAGTCAACATTGTAGTCAGTATAGTAGTCAGCATAGTAGTCAGTATAGTAGTCAACATAGTAGTCAGTATAGTAGTCACCATAGTAGTCAGTATAGTTGACCGTATAGTAGTCAACATAGTAGTCAACATAGTAGTCAACATAGTAGTCAGTATAGTAGTCAGTATAGTAGTCAGTATAGTAGTCAACATAGTAGTCAGTATAGTAGTCAACATAGTAGTCAACATAGTAGTCTGTATAGTAGTCTGTATAGTAGTCAGTATAGTAGTCAGTATAGTAGTCAGTATAGTTGACAGTATAGTTGACAGTATAGTAGTCAACATTGTAGTCAGTATAGTAGTCAGCATAGTAGTCAGTATAGTAGTCAACATAGTAGTCAGCATAGTAGTCAGTATAGTAGTCAACAGTAGTCAGTATAGTAGTCAACATAGTAGTCTGTATAGTAGTCTGTATAGTAGTCATTATAGTAGTCAGTATAGTAGTCAGTATAGTAGTCAGTATAGTTGACAGTATAGTAGTCAACATTGTAGTCAGTATAGTAGTCAGCATAGTAGTCAGTATAGTAGTCAACATAGTAGTCAGCATAGTAGTCAGTATAGTAGTCAACAGTAGTCAGTATAGTAGTCAACATAGTAGTCAACATAGTAGAGTAGTCAGTATAGTAGTCAACATAGTGGTCAGTATAGTAGTCAACATAGTAGTCAGTATAGTAGTCAGTATAGTAGTCAGTATAGTAGTCAACAGTAGTCAGTATAGTAGTCAACATAGTAGTCAACATAGTAGACAGTATAGTAGTCAGTATAGTAGTCAGTATAGTAGTCAGTATAGTAGTCAGTATAGTAGTCAGTATAATAGTCAGTATAATAGTCAACATAGTAGTCAGTATAGTAGTCAGTATAGTAGTCAGTATAGTAGTCAGTATAGTAGTCAGTATAGTAGTAAACATAGTAGTCAGTATAGTAGTCAACATAGTAGTCAACATAGTAGTCAGTATAGTAGTCAACATAGTAGTCAGTATAGTAGTCAGTATAGTAGTCAACTTAGTAGTCAGTATAGTAGTCAGTATAGTAGTCAGTATAGTAGTCAACATAGTAGTCAACATAGTAGTCAGTATAGTAGTCAGTATAGTAGTCAACATAGTAGTCAGTATAGTAGTCAACATAGTAGTCAACATAGTAGTCAACATAGTAGTCAACATAGTAGTCAGTATAGTAGTCAACTTAGTAGTCAGTATAGTAGTCAGTATAGTAGTCAGTGTAGTAGTCAACATAGTAGTCAACATAGTAGTCAACATAGTAGTCAGTATAGTAGTCAGTATAGTAGTCAGTATAGTAGTCAACATAGTAGTCAGTATAGTAGTCAGTATAGTAGTCAGTATAGTAGTCAGTATAGTAGTCAGTATAGTAGTCAACATAGTAGTCAACATAGTAGTCAGTATAGTAGTCAACATAGTAGTCAACATAGTAGTCAGTATAGTAGTCAACATAGTAGTCAACATAGTAGTCAGTATAGTAGTCAACATAGTAGTCAACATAGTAGTCAGTATAGTAGTCAGTATAGTAGTCAACAGTAGTCAGTATAGTAGTCAACATAGTAGTCAACATAGTAGACAGTATAGTAGTCAACATAGTAGTCAGTATAGTAGTCAGTATAGTAGTCAGTATAGTAGTCAGTATAATAGTCAACATAGTAGTCAGTATAGTAGTCAGTATAGTAGTCAGTATAGTAGTCAGTATAGTAGTCAACATAGTAGTCAGTATAGTAGTCAGTATAGTAGTCAGTATAGTAGTCAAAATAGCCATAGCAAAGCAGAGTGAGACACCACACTCAATGCTTTACGTCCCAGAGAATGGACATGGTAACCATTTCCGAAATGGTACTGTATAATCACTGGGAACGTCTAGAAATAATAAGCCCATGGATAATGATTTCATCATGTGGTAGCATAGCCTACCCAGGGGCACAGTAAACTACAGTCCATGCTGACAATTGTCAGTGCTGAGTGTTTACAGTGCAGACAAAAAAATCGAATCTACTGAGATTGCAAATGTGCATGGTGAGTCTAGTACATAACAGGTCATCATAGATGTGGCCAAAACCCCCTGACAGAGAACGACATGGATGGCAGCATGTCATTTAACAAGACTCTGAGTAAACAATTTCACATTGTAACTCTCTAATCTAAACCGAGAACAGAAATGATCTTCCACTTTCCAACTGTCCACCTGAGATGAATGCGCTTCCACATTCCCTTCCTGCGGGGTCAGGGGTCATCTTGTACACTGCTTGTGTCTCCTGTGTGTGGAGTGATTTTAACCCTCTCACTCCCCCACCTCCACCCCAGAGTACAGTCACGAGAGTTGCTACCGCCGGTGAAATGTGGGGCGCTCGGCAACACTAGGCCTGAGAGCAGAGAGAGCAGAGGGCCTGAGGCTATAGAACCTGTTCAACTAAACCACTGAGATAAATATAGAATATAGAAACGGAGTTCAGCGTCCTGAGCCTCGCTCGCCAAGAGAGAGGAGGAGGGGTTGGCAAAACACTGATTACACAAATATTGTGACAGATACATAAATACACAAACAAACCCTCATATTTCTTGCTAGTTATATCAGTGTCACTTTGTGTGAATATTTAGCCATTAGTATTTATTCACCTTTTCAAATTGTAACTTCCTTTTGCATCATCAGAGAATATTATGAAAGTTCACGCCAGTATGGCATGTCTGACTAGATGGAAAGTACAAGAGGGAGTGTCACAGTGGGAGGTTTCAGAGGAAATTAGACAGATAGATAGCGTAAGAGTGAGTGAGTAATAATTTATTCTTAATTTATTCTTAAATAAAGGTTACATTTAAAAAAATACCCCACCTGCCCCACCAACCTGCCCTGGGTATTTTTTTTAAATGTAACCTTTATTTAAGAATAAATTATTATTTACAATGACGGCCTACCCCGGCCAAACCTGGACGATGCTGGGCCAATTGTGTGCTGCCCTATGGGACTCCCAATCACGGCCAGATGTGATACAGCCTGGAATCGAACCGGGAACTGTAGTGACGCCTCTCGCGGGGGGGGGGGGGGGAGGCGGGGAGGGAGGCAGGCTGGCGGGGGGGTCAGGGAGGGAGGGAGTCACTTGCATTAGTGGAACTCGCCCTTAGCGATAGTCAAGTGACTCCAAAGTGGAGATTGGCAAGTCATGCTTTACTAACCACATTGACCAGGAGTGACAGGGGAGGAAGGGGAGACACTCCTACAGGCAGGTCCAAATAAGAGAGTAGAAAGGGGAGGTGTTCCATGGAATAGCAGAGCTCCTCACATAGCCAACTGTAAAGAGAAAGTATGGTGACCAACAACAATGACCCATGCAGTGACCAACAACAATGACCAACAGCAGTGACTAACAGCAGTGACCAGCAACAATGACCCATGCAGTGAACAACAAGTTCTGAAAGTGTCTCTCACACACACACACACACACACACACACACACACACACACACACACACACACACACACACACACACACACACACACACACACACACACACACACACACACACACACACACACACACACAGCCTGAAGACAACTCTGTGCCAAACCCTCACCTTCCCGGCAGTTAAAGTCAGTGGGCATGGCCAGGCAGCGGGGTCGGGATGTGGCCAAACAACACTGTGCTCTGCCTGGGCTAAAGATAGCCCCTGTGGTTGTGGGGGCTCATCTGACAGTTACAGAGGAACACCTCCATGAGTGCTCTCTCTCTCAGTTCACTTTTCACTGCTCAATGGTGATCTCCCAAGTGATCTTTGCCCATTTTTGTCTCGACTCTTGTTAATCCAGCATAGACATATTTATTTTCACACTAAACAATAATTAACCTTTTCAATAACAACAACTCTCATTGACAAATCTGAAGTAACCAAAGAGATTTGCAATGGGTATACTCTCTGCCTCTGATTACTCTCTGTGTTGTATTTACTACTGTGTGTGTCTATGTGTACATCCTGCAACAGTGATGATAGAGGGAGGTCACCTGGGCTGTTGGGGTTAGTCTGAGTCCATGCTGCTTCCTTCACACTGAGAATGTGTCTCAGACCACAGAGACTCGCTGAGGTGGTCATGTGCTTTTCTCTAACACACACACACACGTACAGAGAACACACACCAACTCTATTTTATCACGGAAGGCTTGAGAATGGAGTAAGTCAAAGAGGTGCCATACTGAGAGTTGACAGTGTATAAATAGTAGTTTGGTCTTGAGACTTGGCTTTTCTGGCTTTTAGATGTTTTTTCATTTGGAGCTGCATTTTATTCCCACCCAGCCAGCCAGACAACCAGCCAGCCAGACAACCAGCCAGCCAGACAACCAGATACCCAGCCAGACAACCAGCCAGCCAGCCAACCAGATACCCAGCCAGACAGACACCCAGCCGCCAAGCCACTCAGCCATCCAGTCAGTCAGTCAGCCAGCCAGCCAGCCACCCAGTCACTCACTCAGCCAGCCACCCAGTCACTCACTCAGCCAGGCAGTCAGTCAGTCAGCCACCCAGCCATCCATCCAGCTACTCAGCCAGACAGCCATCCAACCACTCAGCCAGCCAGCCATCCAGCTACTCAGTCAGCCACTCAGCCAGCCAGCCAGCCAGCCACCCAGCCAGCTACCTAGCCACCCAGCCATCTACCCAGCCAGCTACCTAGCCAGCCAGACAACCACCCAGCCAGCTACCTAGCCACCCAGCCATCTACCCAGCCAGCTACCCAGCCAGCCAGACAACCAGCCAGCCAGCCAACCAGATACCCAGCCAGCCAGACAACCAGCCAGCCAGACAACCAGCCAGCCAGCCAACCAGATACCCAGCCAGACAGACACCCAGCCGCCAAGCCACTCAGCCATCCAGTCAGTCAGTCAGCCAGCCAGCCAGCCAGTCACTCACTCAGCCAGCCACCCAGTCACTCACTCAGCCAGCCAGTCAGTCAGTCAGTCAGCCACCCAGCCATCCATCCAGCTACTCAGCCAGACAGCCATCCAACCACTCAGCCAGCCAGCCATCCAGCTACTCAGTCAGCCACTCAGCAAGCCACTCAGCCAGCCAGCCAGCCAGCCACCCAGCCACCCAGCCAGCTACCTAGCCACCCAGCCATCTACCCAGCCAGCTACCTAGCCAGCCAGACAACCACCCAGCCAGCTACCTAGCCACCCAGCCATCTACCCAGCCAGCTACCCAGCCAGCCAGACAACCAGCCAGCCAGCCAACCAGATACCCAGCCAGTCAGCCAACCAGATACCCAGCCAGCCAGACAACCAGCCAGCCAGACAACCAGCCAGCCAGCCAACCAGATACCCAGCCAGACAGACACCCAGCCGCCAAGCCACTCAGCCATCCAGTCAGTCAGTCAGCCAGCCAGCCAGCCAGTCACTCACTCAGCCAGCCACCCAGTCACTCACTCAGCCAGCCAGTCAGTCAGTCAGCCACCCAGCCATCCATCCAGCTACTCAGCCAGACAGCCATCCAACCACTCAGCCAGCCAGCCATCCAGCTACTCAGTCAGCCACTCAGCAAGCCACTCAGCCAGCCAGCCAGCCAGCCACCCAGCCAGCTACCTAGCCACCCAGCCATCTACCCAGCCAGCTACCTAGCCAGCCAGCCAGCTACCCAGCCAGCTACCTAGCCAGCCAGCCATCTACCCAGCCAGCTACCTAGCCACCCAGCCATCTACCCAGCCAGCTACCTAGCCACCCAGCCATCTACCCATCCCACCACCCAGCCACACAGCCAGCTACCCACCCGCCCAGCCAGCTACACAGCCAGCCAGCCTCTCATTAAGGGAGAGGAATAGAGACCCCACCCTGCCCCTCTTCTCCTACTACTATCACCATGACAACCCAAAAAGCCACAAATCAGTGTGGGCTCATTAAGAACACTCCCTGTTTATTCTCTGTCCCGTCATCTGTTGTGATTGGGCTGGATGTGTTTTAGGGGCACTGTTGTGGTCACCCTATTCTGTGTTCACGCTCTGATTGGCATTGGTTTATCATCGACCTATCCATCAGAGATACAGTTGAAGTCGGAAGTTTACATACACTTAGGTTGGAGTCATTAAAACTCATTTTTCAACCACTCCACAAATTTCTTGTTAACAAACTATAGTTTTGGCAAGTCAGTTAGGACATCTACTTCGTGCATGGCACAGGTAATTTTTCCAACAATTGTTTACAGACAGATACTTTCACTTATAATTCACTGTATCACAATTCCAGTGGGTCAGAAGTTTACATTCCAGAAAATGATGTCATGGCTTTAGAAGCTTCTGATAGGCTAATTGACATCATTTGAGTCAATTGGAGGTGTACCTGTCGATGTATTTCAAGGCCTACCTTCAAACTCAGTGCATCATTGCTTGACATCGTGGGAAAATCAAAAGAAATCAGCCAAGACCTCAGAAAAAAAAAATGTAGACCTCCACAAGTCTGGTTCATCCTTGGGAGCAATTTCCAAACGCCTGACGGTACCACGTTCATCTGTACAAACAATAGTACGCAAGTATAAACACCATGGGACCACGCAGCCGTCATACCGCTCAGGAAGGAGACACGTTCTGTCTCCTAGAGATGAATGTACTTTGGTGCGAAAAGTGCAAATCAATCCCAGAACAACAGCAAAGGACCTTGTGAAGATGCTGGAGGAAACAGGTACAAAAGTATCTATATCCACAATAAAACAAGTCCTATATCGACATAACCTGAAAGGCTGCTCAGCAAGGAAGTGGCTTCCACTGCTCCAAAACCGCCATAAAAAAGATAGACTACAGTTTGCAACTGCACATGGGGACAAAGATCATACTTTTTTGAGAAATGTCCTCTGGTCTGATGAAACAAAAATGGAACTGTTTGGCCATAATGACCATCGTTATGTTTGGAGGAAAAAGGGGGGGCTTGTAAGCCGAAGAACACCATCCCAACCGTGAAGCACGGGGGTGCCAGCATCATGTTGTGGGGGTGCTTTGCTGCAGCAGGGACTGGTTCACTTCACAAGATCGATGGCATCATGAGTCAGGAAAATTATGTAGCTATATTGAAGCAACATCTCAAGACATCAGTCAGGAAGTTAAAGCTTGGTCGCAAATGGGTCTTCCAAATGAACAATGACCCCAAGCATACTTCCAAAGTTGTGGCAAAATGGCTTAAGGACAACAAAGTCAAGGTATTGGAGTGGCCATCACAAAGCCCTGACCTCAATCACATAGAAAATTTGTGGGCAGAACTGAAAAAGCGTGTGCGAGCAAGGAGACCTACAAACCTCCTGACCCACTGGGAATGTGATGAAAGAAATAAAGCTGAAATAAATAATTCTCTCTACTATTATTCTGACATTTCACATTCTTTAAATAAAGTGGTGATCCTAACTGACCTAAGACAGGAAATTTTTACTAGAATTAAATGTCAGAAATTTAAAAAACTGAGTTTAAATGTATTTGGCTGTATGTAAATTTCCGACTTCAACTGTATACCCTAAAGACATCTAAAAACGATTCTGTCTTTTATTAAACCATACTGTCAATGTACTGTATAGCCTACTGAGAACTCTCAATGTACTGTATTAAATGGGAACACAGGAATAAACATAGACACTCTGCACTGGTTATTGACTGGGGATGTAATACGCTGAAAACAGGTCCCTAGTGGAATGACAACAACATGGATGCTTGTTAAGCAAGGAATCATGAAGGTATTTATGGGAAATGCCTGGGTTCTCTTGGTGAACGGGGCAGGCTTGGAAAGGGTGTTGGGCCTTTTCATGGCACGCTTGTAAGGCTCTGATTGTCCAAAATGGTTCCAACAACTCTTCTACTGTTGTCCTTCTTCGTAGATGTCCGTTATCCGGTGACTTGTCGTGTTGTCCTGAACAGAACTACAGAGTTGATTTTCCTTCCATTCGCTCTTAAAGATGCTTATTTGAAGATGGGCTAGCCAGCCGTATAGATGGTTCCCCAGTGGGGTGATGAGAGTAGCTTAATACGGTGGTTTGAGCAGGATGGTCCTACTTAAATTCGCTTTCGAAGATACTTTACTCAGCACAGCTAATCATCCATACCAGTGGTTGTCTGGGAGGTGAGTTTATCGTCTCCACCTCGTGTTGAGATTCAAAGTTCAAACCATTTTAAACATGTAGCTGCCGCTTCACGCTTTTTCAGGTTCAATGTGTTTTTTTTCTTAACCCATCATTTATATTTTTTGCTCGAAAGGGGTGGTTCCGGCAGGCTGGCATGCTCCCTGACCTCACTCCGGGACAGTGATTACTCACTGTGCAAAGTTATGTAAAACAATTATCTCTCAAAATCACATCCCTTTCTTAACAAAAACACTTTCATCATTTTCCATATTACATGCATAACCCATAGTATGGAAACTTCATCCATGTAGTGGGCATACTTTCCAAGTTACAGTATTTCCTTTATAACATTTTAATGACATCACAAAACAACAAACAAAATGATCGCCTCTGACCATTCCCCACATTCTACATTAGAAATATTGTTCCAGTATTCAGCTTTTGAACGTGTTAAGAGTTTCAGAGGGAAAAGGTCTGTTGAGAAAAAGCACATTCCTTTGGTAAAATTTGAGAGTGCACGCCTGGATCTTCTCCATTGATTTATAACAGGACGTGAGTTGTTAATCCCCACTAGATCTTTCCTTCCCCCTCTACGGGTGAGAGGGGGTCTGATTGAAGTTTTTCATTGCAAACCTGATCTGACCTATTTGGATTCTCATGGAGAGTCATGACACTACTCAGAACTCTCAATGTACTGTATAGTTGACTCAGAACTCTCAATGTGCTGTAGTCGACTCAGAACTATCAATGTACTGTATAGTTGACTCAGAACTCTCAATGTGCTGTAGTCGACTCAGAACTATCAATGTACTGTATAGTCTACCGAGAACTCTCAATGTACCTTAAGGTCTACTCAGAACTCTCAATGTACAGTATAATCTACTGAGAACTCTTGATGTACTGTGTAGTCTACCGAGAACTCTCAATGTACTGTAGTCTACTCAGAACTCTCAATGTACTGTATAGCCTACAGAGAACTCTCAATGTACTGTATATTCTACTGATAACTCTCAATGTACAGTATAGCCTACGGAGAACTCTCAATGTACTGTATATTCTACTGATAACTCTCAATGTACTGTATATTCTACCGAGAACTCTCAATGTACTGTAGTCTACTCAGAACTCTCAATGTACAGTATATTCTACTGATAACTCTCAATGTACTGTATATTCTACTGATAACTCTCAATGTACAGTATATTCTACTGAGAACTCTCAATGTACTGTGTAGTCTACTGATAACTCTCAATGTACTGTATATTCTACTGATAACTCTCAATGTACAGTATATTCTACTGAGAACTCTTGATGTACTGTGTAGTCTACTGATAACTCTCAATGTACTGTATATTCTACTGATAACTCTCAATGTACAGTATATTCTACTGAGAACTCTCAATGTACTGTATATTCTACTGATAACTCTCAATGTACAGTATATTCTACTGAGAACTCTCAATATACTGTATATTCTACTGAGAACTCTCAATGTACTGTATATTCTACTGAGAACTCTCAATGTGCTGTATAGTCTACTGAGAACTCTCAATGTGCTGTATAGTCTACTGAGAACTCTCAATGTGCTGTATATTCTACTGAGAACTCTCAATGTACTGTATATTCTACTGAGAACTCTCAATGTACTGTATATTCTACTGAGAACTCTCAATGTGCTGTATAGTCTACTGAGAACTCTCAATGTGCTGTAGTCTACTGAGAACGCACTGGGTAGAGACATCTGGACGACACAAGGCGTCCTCTTAACGATGGCACGGGATGAAACAGCACTAATTAGAAAATGGACAGGCTCAACAAACAAAGACAAATTAAACAGGACTCCCCTCCCCTCCCTCCTCCTCTCTCCCTCCCTCCCTCCCTCCCTGCCCCCTTCTTCCTGCACTAACACTCATCTGTGGGGAACAATAGTGAAGGACGAGGGAGGGAGGGAGAGGGGGTGTCTTCCTCTGCTCAGTGTCTCTCTACCAACCTCAGCGCTTTCAGTCACACCAACAGGAAAGTGTTTGATAGGAGTAGACTGTTGTTTGGGGGGTGGGGCGTGTTTGGGGGGGTGTATAGCTGCCTGTATCGCAATCTTACTCTCATGAAGATAAGACACATTTTTTGTTATTATTGAATATTCTTTGCTTGACCCAAATGATGTGTCAGTAAACGACACTTCATCAAATTGTGTTTATTGGCACGCAATAAGAATCCCCTATTTGCAAGAAGTTGACTATAGGTTTTGAGGAACTATCGAAATGCTGAGATGGGAAAAGTGTTTGCGTACGTGTGCATGTATGTTCTTCCCGTGCATGTGCGTTTGGGTGTGTGTGCATCCGCACGTGTGTGTGTGTGGACGTGAGTCTGGGGAAACCCCTTTTGGCAGGGAGGCCTGGCCGTGACATAGTGCTCCAGCCGAAGCAGTGGGCATACTGCCAGCGGGCGCCGCGCCAGCGGTCCCCCGCCCTCTCTCTCTCTCTCCCCTGTTCTCCCTCCTTTCCTCCACACTGGTGTGTTCCCTTAACACATGGAGTATGCTGAAATATTATTTACAAACACAAATCCCCTCAAAAATTCAGAGATTCATCTCAGGTAGACCTACCGATTACTGTTGTTCTAACTGACAGGCATCTCAGAACGGTAGACCTACACACTACTGTAGGTCAAGAACATATTATCTCTACATTTTTCAGGTTTAGAAATTGACCATTTGTATCAGTTTATAAAATGAGTGGTCAGTAAGGATTAATAATCTGTCCATATTGGGTTCATGAATACTCATACATTATCTATAAACCGCAAACCGTTTAAATTATTACTTTATTTTATTTTATTATCATTGACATTGTTTTATTGCTTGTCCAGGTACTAGATTACCATTTAAATTTCAAATTTTAAAGGATTCAAAGGATGAAAGGTACAAATCAACAAATGGTTTTGGTCGACATATACAATAGACTCTTTTTTAAGATGATAGGATGTACTTGGACAGGGGCATAAAGCCTCTGATCACAGACAATAATAAAGGCAGTGTTTATTCAGCCGCTTTCCTAAGACAATAGCAGTCTATCTTTTTCTGGCGGGTGTGCTGATTGGTCAATCCAAGCAACCCGATGATGTTGTGATTTCTAATGATCATCTCCATTGTTCTGGGGCAGTGGAGGCTGCTGAGGGGAGGACGGCTCATTATAATGGCTGGAATGGAGCAAATGGAATGGCATCAAACAAATGGAAACCATGGAAACTATGTGTTTGATGTATGTGATACCATTCCGCTTATTCCGCTCCAGCCATTACCACAAGCCTGTCCTCCACAATTAAGGTGCCACCAACCTGTTCTGGGGAAATGTAACTCTCTGGAAGAAAAAAAAGTTGGTGCCACTGGTAGTCCAAAGCTAATTCATTAGGTTACTTACAATCTATACATAAATGGTATTACCAACAAACACACACATTTCTTCATTTGAAACAATTAATTGTGAATGTGTGCAGTGAATGATGAGGAAACTATCCCACAGAAAACAGGATTGTGTTTTTTTGTCTGAGAGCTAACATATCCACAACCACGGCAACAGGCCGCCGGGCGCAGGGACTTTCACACTTTTGTTTCCCCGCCACTCGCGCTCTCTTTTTCATACGGGGTCAGCAACAAACAATCTCTAAGTTTGGCAACGTCAGCTGAGCTTAAAAACAACAGGCATTGTTCACCAGGTTTTGTTTACAGAAATCTACAGGTTTCAATGGAGAGCTTTTTCCTTGCTCCTGTCAATCAAATTCTAATTTCCCTCATTTTTCGTTAGCTGTTTGAAAATACACTCCCATGGTTTCCTTCTGCTTTTAAAGGATGTGCAGGGGGGGGGGGGGGATTCTTGTATAAACAGGACCTTGAAAATGGGCACTGGGCAGCTTGCATTCTTAGAATTTTTTGAACCAGAGGCTGCAGGCTCAGCCAGAGATATGACAGAGAGGAGGTCCAGGGGGGGCAGGTAGCTACCTAGTGGTGTCTATACAACACCAGGTGTCGCAGGAAGGCCGAGAAGATCATCAACGACCTCAACCACCCGAGCCACGGCCTATTCTCCCCACTTCCGTCACTCAGACGGGGGCAGTACAGGAGCATCATGGCAAAAACTGGAAGACTGGCCAATAGCTTCTACCCAGACTATAGGTAGAACAGGCCATGGCTCGGGTGGCTGAGATCCATGATGATTTTCTTGGCCTTCCTGTGACACCTGGTGTTGTAGGTGTCCTGGAGGACAGGCAGTGTTCACCCAATGGTGTGTTCGGCTGAGCGTACCACCTTCTGCTTAGCCTTGCGGTTAGTGGCGGTGGAGTTGCCGTACCAGGCTGTGATGCAGCCCGACAGTATGCCCTCGATGGCAGTCCTATAGAACACTTTGAGTTGCCGTACCAGGCTGTGATAACGCCCAACAGTATGCCCTCGATCATTTTTGTCAGCCTCCTGAACTAGAAGAGCCGCTGTCGTGCCTACTTCCACAACATCCACGGTGTCCGTGTGGTTTGACCATTTCAGCTCCTGTGAAGTTTTTGACTGTCTCCACGGCACCCCCGTTGATGAGGATGGGGGCATGCCCAGCCTGGTTCCTCCTGAAGTCCACAACCAGCTCCTTTGTTTTGCTGACATTGAAGGAGAGGTTGTTTACCTGTCACCACGACGTCAGAGTGCCTATATCTCTGTAAGCTGTCTCGTCATTGTTGGTTATCAGGCCTACTACTGTCGTGTCGTCAGTGGCCACGCAGTTGTGGGTATACAGGGAGTACAGGAGGGGACTGAAGACGCACCCTTGTGGGACCCCCATGTTGAGGATCAGTGTGGATGAGGTAACGCTGCCTACCTTCACCACCTAGGGACCTCCCGTCAGGAAGTCTAGGATCCAGTTGCAGAGGAAGGAGTTGAGTCCCAGGGCCGTGGGTTTTATGGTGAGCTTAGAGGGCACTATAGTATTGAAGACTGAGCTGTAGTCGATGAACGGTATCCTCACATTCCTTTAGTCTAGCTGGGTGAAAGCAGTGTGCGGTGCCATGGCGACTGCATAGTCTGACTGCATCTGTCAGGACGGTAAGCGAATGGGAGATGGTCAAGTGTATCGTCTTTGACTAGCCTTTCGAAGCACTTCATGATGACGGAAGTGAGTTCTACGGGTCGGTAGTCATTCAGTTCAGTTACATTCCCTTTCTTGGGCACGGTGATCAATCAATAAATCAAATTTATTTATAAAGCCCTTCTTACATCAGCTGACGTCTCAAAGTGCTGTACAGACACCCAGCCTAAAACCCCAAACAGCAAGCAATGCAGGTGTAGAAGCACGGTGGCTAGGAAAAACTCCCTAGAAAGGCCGGAACCTAGGAAGAAACCTAGAGAGGAACCAGGCTATGGGGGGTGGCCAGTCCTCTTCTGGCTGTGCCGGGTGGAGATTATAACAGAACATGTTATTGCAAGGCTGCCGGCTGATAGTGATAGTGGACATCTTGAAACAGGTGGGGATAACGGCCTGAGCTAGAGAGAGATTGAAAATGTCGGAAAACACAACAGTTAGCTGGTCTGCACATGCTCTGAGGGCGCGGCTTGGGATGCCATCTGAGCCGGCAGCCTTGCAAGGGTTAACACGCTTGAATGACTTCCATAGTCCTCCGTGGAGCCCATAAGCATGTAACCCTCATTGTCCTCAGGGGCTCTCCTCGACAGTTCAAAGTCGTTACGCTCAAAGCATAAGAAAAAGGTGTCCACGACGTGACTGGCTTTCTTTTTGTAATCCCTGATCATTAGAAGTCTCTGCCACATACACATGTCCAACCCGCTGTCCAACCCGCTGAATATGTTCCTCCACTTCGTCCCTATACTTGTGTCTCGCCATCTTGATCGATCTGCGTAGATCGTATCTGTACTGTTTAATCATACAATTGTCCCTGGTCACCTTGCCGTGTTTATAAGCAGCATATCTCTCCTTCGGTTTCCCGAAAAGGTGCTATCAATCCACGGTTTTTGATTTGGGTAAGAGAGAGAGAGAGAGAGAGAGAAAGAGAGAGAGACCAGAGAAATGGAGTTCCTATTAAAGATCCTATTAAATTACTAGAGTGGCTATGTCATAAACCCTCAAAGTTCCAGAATAGGGTGAAAATGGCAGACATATTGGTCAGGGAGAAATTCAAACTAGTGTAATTGGAATTAATGGCAGTAGAGGAACAACAAAAGGCATGTGATATATCAGAAATGATGCAATACAAATAGCATACAAGGAGTTGTACTATGACTTTGGCAGTGCATGGCCCAACAAACCAACTCTCAGGCCCTGGGAAAGAACATTTTAAAAGGTCTATCTCTTGGCATCGGAGAAAATACCTTTTGCAGTTTTCAAGTGCATTTCTTACAATTCTACACATTTTGCCATGAGGCTGAGAGAAAACGTTGCAATTTCATAGCTTAAATTACAGTGCATTTATGTTTTTTTAATCCTTTTTGGGGAATACAAGAAGTATTGAGTTGAAGAATGTATCATTGTTGGAGTACTGTGGATATCAATATCACTATGAGTGTCACACCCTGATCTGTTTCACCTGTCCTTGTTATTGTCTCCACCCCCTCCAAGTGTCGCTTGTTTTCCCCAGTGTATTTATCCCTGTGTTTCCTGTCTCTCTGTGCCAGTGTATTTATCCCTGTGTTTCCTGTCTCTCTGTGCCAGTGTATTTATCCCTGTGTTTCCTGTCTCTCTGTGCCAGTGTATTTATCCCTGTGTTTCCTGTCTCTCTGTGCCAGTGTATTTATCCCTGTGTTTCCTGTCTCACTCTACCAGTGTATTTATCCCTGTGTTTCCTGTCTCCCTATACGAGTGTATTTATCCCTGTGTTTCCTGTATCTCTGTGCCAGTTCGTCTTGCATGTCCAAGTCAACCAGTGTGTTTTCCCCGTGCTCCTGCCTTTTCTATTCTCTTTTTCTAGTCCTCCCGGTTTTGACCCTTGCCTGTTTCTGGACTCTGTATCCACCTGCCTGACCAGTCTACCTGCCTTGACCTCGAGCCTGTCTGCCACTCTGTACCTCCTGGGTTCTGAACTGGTTTTGACCGTTTGCCTGTCCACGACCATTCTCTTGCCTACACCTTTATGGATCAATAAACATCTAAGAGTCCAACCATCTGCCTCCTGTGTCTGCATCTGGGTCTCGCCTTGTGCCCTGATAATGAGCCTCCCAGGTTGCCCAGGGTTAAGAACATAAATCATAGATTCATAATATTATACTGAACAAAAATATAAACGCAACAGTGTAAAGTTCTCTCCAATGAGCTGAAATAAAAGATCCCAGAAATGTTCCATACGCACAAAAAGCTTATTTCTCTCCATATTCTGTGCACAAATTTGTTTACATCCCGGTTAGATTTTTCTAATTGCCAAAGTAATCCATCCACCTGACAGGTGTGCCATATCAAGAAGCGGATCATTTCACAGGTGCACCTTGTGCTGGGGATAAGAAAGGTCCACTCTAAAATGTACAGTTTTGTCACACAACACAATGCCACAGATGTCTCAAGTTTTGATGGCGCATGCAATTGGAATTCTAACTGCAGGAATGTCCGCCAGAGCTGTTGCCAGAGAATTGAATGTTAATTTCTCTACCATAAGCCGCCTCCAATGTTGTTTTACAGAATTTGGCAGTACGTCCAACAGGTCTTACAACCATAGGCCACGTGTAACCACGCCAGCCCAGGACCTCCACATCTGGCTTCTTCATCAGCGGTATCGTCTGGGAACAGCCACCTGGACAGCTGTTGAAACTGCGGGTTTGTACAACCGAAGAATATTTGCACAAACTGTCAGAAATCGTCTCAGGGAAGCTCATCTGCATGCTCGTCGCCCTCACCAGGGTTTGACCTGACTGCAGTTCGGCGTTGTAACCGACTTCAGTGGGCAAATGCACACCTTCGATCCCCACTGGCATGCTAGAGAAGTGTGCTCTTCACGGATGAATCCCGGGTTTCAACTGTACCAGGCAGATGGCAGACAGTGTGTATGGCGTCATGTGGGCGAGCGGCTTACTGAGTGACCCACGGTGGTCGTGGGGTTATGGTATGGGCAGGCATAAGGTAAGGACAACGAACACAGTTGCATTTTATCGATGGCAATTTCAATGCACAGAGATACCGTGACATGATCCTGAGGCCCATCATCTGCCGCCATCACCTCATGTTCCACCATGATATTGCACAGCCCCATGTCGCAAGGATCTGTACACAATTCCTGGAAACTGAAAATGTCCCAGTTCTTCCATGGCCTGCATACATACCAGACGTGTCACACATTAAGCATGTTTGGAATGCTCTGGATCGACGTGTACAATTGCATCATCCAGTTCCCGCCAATATCCAGAAATTTCTAACAGCTATTGAAGAGGAGCGTGAGAACATTCCACAGGCCACAATCAACAGCCTGATCAGCTCTATGCGGAGGAGATGTGTTGCGCTGCGCGAGGCAAATGGTGGTCGCACCAGATACTGACTGGTTTTCTGATCCATGCCCCTACTTTTTTTTTTTTTTTTTTAAGGTATCTGTGACCAACAGATGCATATCTGTATTCCCAGTCATGTGAAATCCATAGACTAGAGCCTAATGAATTTATTTAAATTGACTGATTTCCTTAAATTAACTCAAACTCAGTAAAATATTAGAAATAATTAATTTAACTCAGTAAAATATTGTAAAATGTTGCATTTATATTTTTTTGCATTGTATTGCATTACACCCTCTAAACTTATTCTGCGGATACCTTGGCCAAAATTAGTTTAATCTGTTGTTTTTAGTAATATTAATAACATAAAATTTAATAAAATTCAAAATAATATATAGCCATATTTTGTATATATATATATATGGCTCACTGGTCAGTCACAGGACACAGAGCTACACTCATTGGATAACAGATCACATGTTGTAGACATGGGGAGATCAGAAGTGAGCTGCTCAGGATTGTAGACATATGGGAGAAGGAAGGGTGATAACTCAACTCTACAGAGCAGTAGCCATTCTTCCATAAGGAATACCAGAGGCAGGCTATCCCCCTGCATGATCAAGTGATGGCAAAGGGACGAACTCTAAAGGTGCATTTCTCTTCAGTGTCATGAGAGGATCGGCATGTATGAGAGAGTTGGCAAGAGGGAGAAATGCAACATGTGTAGGAAAGAAAAAAGAGAAAGAGTGAGAGAATTAGGGCCGGGGGACTCCCAGATCAGGAGATTTTCATTAACACATTTTAACACTTTCCTCCTCCTATCTTCTCAGAGATAAACACACACTCTCATTACAATAACTGGCCTTCTACCGCACTGCCTCCAGCACACTGCAAGTACAACTGCTGTTGTGTGTGTGTGTGTGTGCGTGCGTGCGTGCGTGCGTGCGTGCGTGCGTGCGTGCGTGCGTGCGTGCGTGCGTGCGTGCGTGCGTGCGTGTGTGTGCAGTGCGTGTGTGTGTGTGCGTGAAAGGAGGGAATGCTTGGAGCCCTGCACTGCTCAGGGAAAGGGAGGTTTAGGTTTCAGATGAGGGGTAAAATAGTTAACCAGAGGTCCTGCTCAATGCCAAATGAGCTTCTGTCTACAGTACATCTCTTCGTCACTGACCCCTAAACATAGATATATGGTTTTCAGTAATTACCATAAAATGTCACATAGTAAATGCCAGGAAAATATCATCATATACACACAGTGTTTCTCCTATATGTATTTAGCAGTGGCGCACTATCGCTGCTAAATTGTGGCCACCACTGCAATTATAATTTCTAACAATCGGCAAAATAAAACTAGACAGTCAGGGAGAATAGAAAATTCCCCAAATCAATGGGACCCCCATTGATTTTGTTATAATGTTTGAGTCACTCAAATAGCATAAGAACAAGGCATAAGCCATGGAGAAATGTGTATAATTGCAAGAAATTAGCTTTAAAACTGCAGATTTTCTATCAGCCCCATGGAGAAATGTGTAGAATTGCAGGAAATTGCTTTGAAACTGTAACACGTTCTATCAGCCCCATGGCATAATGTGTAGAATTGTAGGAAATTAGCTTTAAAACAACAAAATTTTTGTAACTTTGCCACCGCTACTGAAAAAGATCCTAGGGGAAACACTGGACACATATAAATCATTGTTTATCCCCATTCCATACTATTCATTACATTTAGAAAAGGGTATTAGTGATAACTTCACTTTCCAAATATCAAATAAAAAATGAAGCAATGATTTATTTGAAATCTTCCGCCACCACAGTGGTGAGTGTGCTAACATCTAGCTGAGGCTTATGGGATATCAACAGGCCACCTATCTCCTAACATCTAGCTGAGGCTTATGGGATATCAACAGGCCACCTATCTCCTAACATCTAGCTGAGGCTTATGGGATATCAACAGGCCACCTATCTCCTAACATCTAGCTGAGGCTTATGGGATATCAACAGGCCACCTATCTCCTAACATCTAGCTGAGGCTTATGGGATATCAACAGGCCACCTATCTCCTAACATCTAGCTGAGGCTTATGGGATATCAACAGGCCACCTATCTCCTAACATCTAGCTGAGGCTTATGGGATATCAACAGGCCACCTATCTCCTAACATCTAGCTGAGGCTTATGGGATATCAACAGGCCACCTATCTCCTAACATCTAGCTGAGGCTTATGGGATATCAACAGGCCACCTATCTCCTAACATCTAGCTGAGGCTTATGGGATATCAACAGGCCACCTATCTCCTTAGCACAAAAACTCAACTGGCAAGTACTGTACTTCAATAGTTGGACAGAGGTGCTAAATAGAAGCCCACTAAATAAACATCTCGCTCTGGTCTCAGTATGGTGTTAAGACAAGATCAAAGTCTATTTAATCTATTTATCTTCAAGTATCTCCTGTATTTGTGAATATGTCAAAAAAAAATAATAATAATAATAAATAAACAGCTACAACAAATCTAATTCTGTTGGTACGTAAACAGCTTACAGACCAAAACAGAATGGACACAACCAGCCGTAGCTAAGGGGATGCAGCCAGAAAACACAACTAAAATAAAGCATAAACGTATGAACGTTAGATACACACAACATTTCAACTGTCTCCCCCCCCCCTCCCCCATTTACACTGTAGAACATTCTACTATACACTCAGAAAAAAGGGTTCCAAAAGGGTTCTTCAGATGTCCCCATAGGAGATCCCTATTTGTTTCCAGGTAGAACCCTCTTTTGGGTTCCATGTAGAACCCTCTGGGGAAAGGGTTCTACATGGAACCCAATGAGGTTCTCCCTGGAACCAAAAATGTTTCCTCAAAGGGTTCTCCTATGGGGACAGCTGAAGAACCCTTTTAGGTTCTAGATAGCACCTTTTTTGTTGTGCTAATAATGTAGATAAAGACAAAACTGTATGATGTGAATTTAGGGTATTTGTAGCTGGTGAGTTTTGCAGAAACTCTCTGGCGGTTGTATCTCTATGAGCTGAACATGTCTGGATAAGGATCTCTTTCCCCCCTGTCATTGTGGCGTCCAGCAGGCAGCTGAGGTAGTGAGCACAGAGATATGTGCAGAAAGTCACTCGCTGGCAAAATGAGGCCATTCAACCAACATGGCCAGTGTGAAGAGGACACACTGGCCCGTGATTGGTCAGCCCACACTGGGGAAGGGAGGGCACAGTACGGAGGGGGGAGGGGAGAGAGAGGCAGTCACGTGACCTAGTCCAGCAGAGAGCTGTATAATAGACCCTCTCTCGGAGTAGAGAGGCAAAGGCTGGATGTGAACCAAAATCCCTCTACCACACACAGGCTGGGCATTGTTGTCTATTCACCGGACTCCATCTCAGGGCACTTTATCATTCAATTAGGACAGCTTTCACACCAGACACCAGAGAAAAGGGACCTTCAATCAAACTGAAAACTTCACACTGACCCTGGAGGGGACACAGAAAAGGACTCACAGTTGTCCTGAAAACTTCACACTGACCCTGGAGGGGACACAGAAAAGGACTCACAGTTGTCCTGAAAACTTCACACTGACCCTGGAGGGGACACAGAAAAGGACTCACAGTTGTCCTGAAAACTTCACACTGACCCTGGAGGGGACACAGAAAAGGACTCACAGTTGTCCTGAAAACTTCACACTGACCCTGGAGGGGACACAGAAAAGGACTCACAGTTGTCCTGAAAACTTCACACTGACCCTGGAGGGGACACAGAAAAGGACTCACAGTTGTCCTGAAAACTTCACACTGACCCTGGAGGGGACACAGAAAAGGACTCACAGTTCTCCTGAAAACTTCACACTGACCCTGGAGGGGACACAGAAAAGGACTCACAGTCGTCACTCCACTTACATTATGTTGTTGTTGTCCAAGACTTTGAGGAGAGGGAGAGAGAGAGAGAGAGAGAGAGAGAGAGAGAAAGAAATGTGAGAGAGAGAGAGAGCGAGAGAAAGAAATGTGAGAGGGAGAGAGAGAGAGAAAGAAATGTGAGAGGGAGAGAGAGAGAGAGAAAGAAATGTGAGAGGGAGAGAGAGAGAGAGAAAGAAATGTGAGAGGGAGAGAGCGAGAGAAAGAAATGTGAGAGGGAGAGAGCGAGAGAAAGAAATGTGAGAGGGAGAGAGCGAGATAAAGAAATGTGAGAGGGAGAGAGAGCGAGATAAAGAAATGTGAGAGGGAGAGAGAGCGAGATAAAGAAATGTGAGAGGGAGAGAGAGAGAGATAAAGAAATGTGAGAGGGAGAGAGAGAGAGAAAGAAATGTGAGAGGGAGAGAGAGAGAGAGAGAGAAAGAAATGTGAGAGGGAGAGAGAGAGAGAGAGAGAAAGAAATGTGAGAGGGAGAGAGAGAGAGAGAGAAAGAAATGTGAGGGAGAGAGAGAGAGAGAGAGAGAAAGAAATGTGAGAGGGAGAGAGAGAGAGAAAGAAATGTGAGAGGGAGAGAGCGAGATAAAGAAATGTGAGAGGGAGAGAGAGAGAGAAAGAAATCTGAGAGGGAGAGAATGAAAGAGAAAGAAATCTGAGAGGGAGAGAGTGAAAGAGAAAGAAATCTGAGAGGGAGAGAGCGAAAGAGAAAGAAATCTGAGCGGGAGAGAGAGAGAGAGAAAGAAATGTGAGAGGGAGAGAGCGAAAGAGAAAGAAATCTGAGCGGGAGAGAGAGAGAGAGAAAGAAATGTGAGAGGGAGAGAGAGAGAGAAAGAAATGTGAGAGGGAGAGAGAGAGAGAAAGAAATCTGAGAGGGAGAGAGCGAAAGAGAAAGAAATCTGAGCGGGAGAGAGAGAGAGAGAAAGAAATGTGAGAGGGAGAGAGAGAGAGAAAGAAATGTGAGAGGGAGAGAGAGAGAGAAAGAAATCTGAGAGGGAGAGAATGAAAGAGAAAGAAATGTGAGAGGGAGAGAATGAAAGAGAAAGAAATGTGAGAGGGAGAGAGAGAGAGAAAGAAATGTGAGAGGGAGAGAGAGAGAGAAAGAAATGTGAGAGGGAGAGAGAGAGAAAGAAATCTGAGAGGGAGAGAGAGAGAGAGAAAGAAATCTGAGAGGGAGAGAATGAAAGAGAAAGAAATGTGAGAGGGAGAGAGAGAGAGAAAGAAATGTGAGAGGGAGAGAGAGAGAGAAAGAAATGTGAGAGCGAGAGAGAAAGAAATCTGAGAGGGAGAGAGAGAGAGAGAAAGAAATGTGAGAGGGAAAGAGAGAGAGAGAAAGAAATGTGAGAGGGAGAGAGAGAGAGAGAAAGAAATGTGAGAGGGAGAGAGAGAGAGAAAGAAATCTGAGAGGGAGAGAGCGAAAGAGAAAGAAATGTGAGAGGGAGAGAGAGAGAGAAAGAAATGTGAGAGGGAGAGAGAGAGAGAAAGAAATCTGAGAGGGAGAGAGCGAAAGAGAAAGAAATCTGAGCGGGAGAGAGAGAGAGATAAAGAAATGTGAGAGGGAGAAAAAGAGAGGGGAGGTATGTGCATCTGGGCGGTACAACATGCAGTCAACCACGTGTGTGTTTATGAAGTGTACGGTACGTATGTCAATGGGGTAGTATTGCAGTATTAAGAGAGAGGGAGGGAATCCGAAATTGAGGAGAGAGGAGGAAGAGAAGCACTTGAAGAGGGAGGAGAAGAGAAGGAAAGAATAATTGAGGAGAGGAGGAAGAGAAGGAAAGAAGAATTGAGGAGAGAGGGGGAAGAGAAGGAAAGAAGAAAATGGTCAGGAGAAGGAGGGATGAAAAAGGATGTACCAGCAGGACGTCAAGATGGGATGAACAGACAGAGGAGAGGAGGAGAGAGAGGACAGGAAGAGAGAGAGGACAGGTGGAGAGGAGAGGAGGAGAGAGAGGACAGGTGGAGAGGAGAGGAGGAGAGAGAGGACAGGAAGAGAGAGAGGACAGGTGGAGGGGAGAGGAGGAGAGAGAGGACAGGAAGAGAGAGAGGAAGAGAGCGAAGACAGGAAGAGAGGAGAGGAGGAGAGAGAGGACAGGAAGAGAGAGAGGACAGGTGGACGGGAGAGGAGGAGAGAGAGGACAGGAAGAGAGAGAGGAAGAGAGCGAAGACAGGAAGAGAGGACAGGTGGAGAGGAGAGGACAGGTGGATGAGGAGAGGACAGGTGGAGAGAGAGAACAGAAAGAGAGAGAGGACAGGTGGAGAGGAGAGGACAGGTGGATGAGGAGAGGACAGGTGGAGAGAGAGGACAGGTGGAGAGGAGAGGACAGGTGGAGAGAGAACAGAAAGAGAGAGAGGACAGGTGGAGAGGAGAGGAGGAGCAACACTGGTAGGAGAGAGAGGATAGATGAGGAGGAGGAGGAGCAACTATTTCATTGTTACTTTTACCCCTTTTTCTCCCCAATCTCGTGGTATCCAATTGGTAGTTACAGTCTTGTCTCATCGCTGCAACTCCAGTACGGACTCGGGAGAGGCGAAGGTCGAGAGCCATGCGTCCTCCGAAACACAACCCAACCAAGCCACACTGCGTCTTGAAACAATGCCCACTTAACCCGGAAGCCAGCCGCACCAATCATGGCGACCGTGTCAGCGTGCACTGCGCCCAGCCCGCCACAGGAGTCGCTAGTGCCGGATGGGACAAGGACATCCCTGCAGGCCAAACCCTCCCCTAACCCGAACGATGCTGGGACAATTATGCACCGCCCCATGGGTCTCCCGGTCGCGGCCGGCTGCGACAGAGCCTGGACTTGAACCCAGAATCTCTAGTGGCACAGCTAGCGCTGCGATAGGAGGAGCAACACTACTGGTAGGAGAGAGAGGGTGAGAATGGTGGGATGAGATCAGAGGAAGTTGACAAAGGAGAGATGAATAGAGAAGAGAATAAAAAGGATGAGAGCAGCCAATTAGGAAGCCTAGTCCAAAAGAGAGGTAGGCTGTTAGTGGCTTCGCTGCACGCAGCTCCTCTTCTCCTTCCCTCTCAGGTATAGAACAACTGTTGTAACTATGAACCACTCATTAATGTAGGCTCATTCAGTAAGTTAATTTATAGCAGTTCAGAATTAAGACATGTTCAGACAGACTTAGATCAAAAACTGAATGTACTCAAACGTGGGCTTGAATGAACAGAGCACATGTTCACCTAAACACAGAGCAAAGCTGCGGGAACCTGATGGACTATCCCCTCTCATACACTCTGATGTCTCGATGAAGTTCTCTCCATATTTATTAATCCAACGTTCAGACAATGTTCATAATCCCTCATCTTAATGTATGCATCCTTTCCTTCGTCATTCCGCTTCCTCAGACTTTATGGTCAAATTTTGTGAGCTTTGAAAGTTACCAAATAATAAGGCATAATTTCATACGGTCTAAACTTCATCTCCAAAACTCTATGTTTTTCTAAACCTTTCTAATTAGGGAGAGACGTTTTCTGGTCTTTTGTCTGAGAAGGGAGTTGGACGTTTTCATTTGGCATAATTTTAATTTTTTTGCATTTGGGATTGTTGAGCAGGGCGGGGTTGTAGAGGGGTTATTAAAAATGACTTGAGAGGAAGGTGTCACCAGACCCGATGTCTGACAGTACTCTGCTCTGAGTGTGAAGCAGGAGTTACTCTCACTACTGCCGCTCTACTCGTTGGCTCCTCCCTTCAGGTTTCCTCTGATTCACCGACTCATCAGATAGAGTAACTGAACTGCAGCATATTTAACGTATTACAAGGCTAAGACAAATAACTCCCTCCTTAGTCAGGCATTTGACTAACGTTTTATTATTTCAAAACCCCTTTAATCCAAAGCTACATGTTCTCCTGCCACTTAGCTAAACGTAGCATCTTAAGAAAGGATCATAGAGAATAGTATGTTTGGCATAGTGAAGCTCAGGATCCCGTCTGTCTGAACTACCCTCCAGAGCGAGGGTCCTGGTTAGGGCTCAATACAATTGAACCTGCTTTGTAGTTCTTACACACTAGATCTATTCCCCGCGGTCATATTAAATCACCGAATCCCTTTGTGTGCTGTAAAACATTATACAACTGCCAGGTAGGTTCACCTCACAGGTATCCGTTTTCAGAGTGTGAGCGTGTCCGCAGGCAGTAGTTCGTAAAAAACAAAGATATTGCATAAACATTGGCGTGTGCAATTGAACCTGGTTCTTAGGCTCTTACCTCTGACTTGGTTATTGTCTGAGTGGTTGCCATGGAAATCACAGCAGTACTAAACAACAGAATCAATACATTTAACTTCAGGGCAAAAACGTTTCTGACACGTGTCTATTAGGGCTGTCCTCGACTAAAAAAAAATCTTGGTCGACCAAGAGTCGTCTGTTCTTTCGACCAATTGACCGGTCGACATTTTTAAACGTTTATTTTTCCATATATAGACACGCCCTATGTGTTTTAATCAAATCAACTATATGTACGGAGCTTATCTGATACTTTAAATACACTGTGATTAAATAATTAAAGACGCACAAATTGACTCAAGCGGGAGCCAGAGATCAAGATATCCTAATTCCCGAACTGCTGCTGGCGTTCTCAGATTCTGCCATTACGCCCCCGTAGTTACCGGTGACAGGCTACACCAGGGGTCGGCAACCTTTTCCGTTCGGAGTGCCAATTTATCTTACCATTTCTACCGATCTGCGTGCCGGTAATGATTTTCATATGTACCTTTTCATGGAACAGAGTTATAATACATTCTTCCTATCTCTAAATCATTGTCATGTGATTCAAAATTCTATCTAAATGAAAATTATACAAATCTAAAAGTAACTTCTATTGCCATTGTAAGAATAGCCTACATAAAGCCAACAAATAAAAACATTGCAGCCTGCAGGTAGAAAATATCCTGATAAAAATAAATAACTTTGGCTATGGCCTGTCTGCAAGGAACTTGAAACATTGTATCAACTACCAACTTGGTCCAGCACACGTTTGGGCTCCCGAGTGGCGCAGGGGTCTAAGGCACTGCATCTCAGCATTAGAAATGTCACTACAGACACTCTGGTTTGAATCCAGGCTGTATCACAACCAGCCGTGATTGGGTCCCATAGGGCGGCGTACAATTGGCCCAGCGTCGTCCGAGTTTGACCGGTGTAGGCCGTCATTGTAAATAAGAATTTGTTCTTAACTGACTAGCCTAGTTAAATAAAGGTTACACTTGCAACATTGTATAAAATATTTTAGACCCTCAGTTTCCTGCCCCAGTGAGCTTCAGACAGACACAGCTATAGTCCATTTGCGCAAGGGATAAGAAGTACTCAGGTAGGCCTATTTTATGACTTTTCCACAGGAAAATACTATCAGGTGGGCACATTTATAAGCCTACATTTGTGTGCAGGCCAGGTAGCATTTGGAGCCCTCCAAACAAAGCACAATGAATAAATTGACAACTCAATTTTCTCACAAGTGTAGAATAGGTTGTACGCTTTACAAACAACGTGTCCACTCTTACGATGTGAACTGTAAAAGACTAGAATAATAACATATTGAAAGCATTAACAGTATTTACAGTAACCAAACAAACATTGTAGATAAGGAATTATGGGAATTAACACTAAATGTGTGATACTGGTGTGCCATCCCCGCGACCTCCGCAATGGATTAGTCCACTGAGACAGGCCTCCGCAATGGATTAGTCCACTGAGACAGGCCCCTACAATGGTTTAGTCCACTGAGACAGGCCCCTACAATGGATTAGTCCACTGAGACAGGCCTCCGCAATGGATTAGTCCACTGAGACAGGCCTCCGCAATGGATTAGTCCACTGAGACAGGCCTCCACAATGGTTTAGTCCACTGAGACAGGCCTCCGCAATGGATTAGTCCACTGAGACAGGCCTCTACAATGGAATAGTCCACCGAGACAGGCCTCCGCAATGGAATAGTTTACTGAGACAGGCCTCATTGTAGAATAATAGTGAAGACATCAAAACTATGAAATAACACATATGGAATCATGTAGTAACCAAAAAAGCGTTAAACAAATCTAAATATATTTTATATTTGAGATTTTTCAAAATAGCCACACTTTGCCTTGATGACAGCTTTGCACACTCTTGGCCTTCTCTCAGCCAGCTTGAATGCTGGAACGCATTTCATTTAACAGGTGTGCCTTGTAAAAAGTCAATTTGTGGAAGTTCTTTCCATCTTAATGCGTTTGAGTCAATCAGTTGTGTTGTGACATGGTAGGAGAGGTATACAGAAGATAGCCCTATTTGGTAAAAGACCAAGTCCATATTATGGCAAGAACAGCTCAAATAAGCAAAGAGAAATGACAGTCCATCATTACTTTAAGACATGAAGGTCAGTCAAGACGGAAAATTGCAGTCGCAAAAACCATCAAGCGCTATGATGAAACTGGCTCTCATGAGGACCGCCACAGGAAAGGAAGACCCAGAGTTACCTCTGCTGCAGAGGATAAGTTAGCTCAAATTAACTGCACTTCAGATTGCAGCCCAAATAAATGCTTCACAGAGTTCAAGTAACAGACACATCTCAACATCAACTGTTCAGAGGAGACTGTGTGAATCAGGCCTTCATGGTCAAATTGCTGCAAAGAAATGACTACTAAAGGACACCAATAATAAGAAGAGACTTGCTTGGGCCGAGAAACATGAGCAATGGACATTAGACCGGTGGAAATCTGTCCTTTGGTCTGATGAGTCCAAATTTGAGATCTTTGGTTCCAACCGCCGTGTCCTTGAGAGACGAAGAGTTGTTGAACGGATGGTTCCCACCATGAAGCATGGAGGTGTGATGGTGCTTTGCTGGTGACACTGTCAAGCCATACTTAACCACAAGTGCTCAGCATATGTGGGAACTCCTTCAAGACTGTTGGAAAAGCATTCCAAGTGAAGCTGGTTGAGAGAATGTCAAGAGTGTGCAAAGCTGTCATCAAGGCAAAGGGTGGCTACTTTGAAGAATATAAAATATATTTTGATTTGTTTAACACTTTTTTGGTTACTACAGGATTCCATATATGTTATTTCATAGTTTTGGTGTCTTCACTACTATTCTACAATGTAGAAAATAGTAAAAATAAAGAAAAACCCTTGAATGAGCAGGTGTGTCCAAACTTTTGACTAGAACTGTATAATATAAATATATATATTCAATATATATATACATATATATATATATTCATCCAGTCTTTGTTTCTCCTGTACATCAGCTTAATCAATTGCCAACTTGGAACCTCAGATACCAGTTGTAAATGAACTGATCTCATCATCATTATGTTTGGAAAGAACCTTGAGACGTTCCAGTGTGTTTTGAGGTTTAAACTCTTATTCAAACAATGGACTTACAGCGAAGCCCCTAAAACCAACAATGTGTTTACTGCAGAGAGAAAAGACAGGCAATAAATCTGGAGTAGACACCATGGAGGAAGTGGCCCTGAGGGGTGTAAGCCCCAGTCTTTGTATGAGATGGAGAGAGGAGAGACGGAGATGGAGAGACGGAGAGAGGGAGAGAGACAGAGGGAAAGGAGAGGTGTAAAGCCCCAGTCTTTGGATGAGATGGATGGAGGACGGAGAGGGAGAGAGACAGAGGGAAAGGAGGGGTGTAACCCCAGTCTTTGTATGAGATGGATGGAGGAGGACGGAGAGAGGGAGAGAGACCGAGGGAAAGGAGGGGTGTAAGCCCCAGTCTTTGTATGAGATGGATGGAGGAGGACGGAGAGAGGGAGAGAGACCGAGGGAAAGGAGGGGTGTAAGCCCCAGTCTTTGTATGAGATGGATGGAGGAGGACGGAGAGAGGGAGAGAGACAGAGGGAAAGGAGGGGTGTAAGCCCCAGTCTTTGTATGAGATGGATGGAGGAGGACGGAGAGAGGGAGAGAGACAGAGGGAAAGGAGGGGTGTAAGCCCCAGTCTTTGTATGAGATGGATGGAGGAGGATGGAGAGGGAGAGAGACAGAGGGAAAGGAGGGGTGTAAGCCTCAGTCTTTGTATGAGATGGATGGAGGAGGACGGAGAGAGGGAGAGAGACAGAGGGAAAGGAGGGGTGTAAGCCCCAGTCTTTGGATGAGATGGAGGAGGACGGAGAGGGAGAGAGACAGAGGGAAAGGAGAGGTGTAAGCCCCAGTCTTTGGATGAGATGGATGGAGGAGGACGGAGAGAGGGAGAGCGACAGAGGGAAAGGAGGGGTGTAAGCCCCAGTCTTTGTATGAGATGGATGGAGGAGGACGGAGAGGGAGAGCGACAGAGGGAAAGGAGAGGTGTAAGCCCCAGTCTTTGTATGAGATGGATGGAGGAGGACGGAGAGGGAGAGCGACAGAGGGAAAGGAGAGGTGTAAGCCCCAGTCTTTGGATGAGATGGATGGAGGAGGACGGAGAGAGGGAGAGCGACAGAGGGAAAGGAGGGGTGTAAGCCCCAGTCTTTGGATGAGATGGATGGAGGAGAACGGAGAGAGGGAGAGAGACAGAGGGAAAGGAGGGGTGTAAGCCCCAGTCTTTGGATGAGATGGATGGAGGAGAACGGAGAGAGGGAGAGAGACAGAGGGAAAGGAGGGGTGTAAGTGTGTGTAAACCATGGGTGCTTTATGATGGATGGAACTAGGTCCTGAAAAGCCACAGCTGCCCCGCTCTTCCCAGAAAAAGTTCCACAAGGAAAAGTGGCAGTATGTGGTTCAAGCATGTAGCGTCCTCTCACTATTTCAGACATGCACACTGCAAGGGCCATCAGAATGTGCAACGGACCAAAGAAACGTCTACCACTCTGCATGTACTGTATGTGAGTAAATGTGTGTGTGGCCGAGTGTGTCATATGTTTACGAGTGTACAGATGTAGGATCCTAATTTGATCACTCTTTTGTTGCTGAGAATTTTACTGCACAGCAGGAAATGCAAACTTATAGTGTATTCCAGGTTAAAAAAGACTTCTAAAGTTTGTCATTTCCACTTTAAAATGTTAGTCTTGATTTGCCCTGACGAAAAATGTATCAACCCCTACAAGAATGTCCATTAATTATAATTCACATAATAATTCTTATATCCTGTTGCTGCAGGATTATTTTCCTTCTGTAGCAAACTTGCTCAAATTCAGATCTGATCTGTATGTAAGCACACATGCTTACAAATGAGTGTGTGTGTGTGTCCTTGCGTGGCGCGTGTCCGTGCATATGAGTGTGTGTGTGTGTGTGTACTTGCGTGGCACGTATCCGTGCATATGAGTGTGTGTGTGCTAGCATGTGAGCGTGGCGCCTGTATACACGTGTGTTCTCATATGCATACAGGAGTTCTGCTTCCTGTCAGTCTTTAATCCAGACAGACAGCCTCACTCTTCTCTCTGCCATAGCAATGCCATGAAAGAATGTTCTACAACCTCTTTGAGAATTGAAGGAAAACTGGCTGGATCATGTCCTGAGGGCAGCAACAGCATTCATTCTGAGAACGTTCTCATGTTTCACCAACTCTTGTCTTCGCCAAAATTAAATAACAGGCAATAGCTTACCCATAACTAAAAGGATACAATAACAGGTATTGAACAGCTTGGAATCAGAAACAAAGCTGACATACAAATCAGGGGAGTGACAAACGCTTTGGGAAAATAAAACTGATATCCAAACATTGAAAACATGTCACATCTTAACTGAATCTTAGAAATAGATTAAATTCCATAACTACGTTGATGAAATAAACACAACAGAATTGTTTGTGTGATGAATCACGTTGCCCATCGCTATCTGTTTTGATCCAAACAGATGGGTATCTATCTCTATGGTGGTGGACTGTTCAGCAGCTCTCACTGGGGATCTGTTGGGGAGTGATATTAGCCCTGTGAACATGGCTTTGATGTTATCTCCCTCACCCTCCTCATCCTTTTCCAGTTTTATGGGCTGAGTTGGAGTGACCAAAACAACCACAGGGTTCAACAGTCAGCCCGGCTACTGTGTGTGAAACGTTGCATAACACAAATAAATAATCTTTCCCTTCTCGGTTGACAACGTACGCGCACACACTTTGAGAGACAGACTGCCACTGATGCCCATGATCCGCAGCAGTTCTCAGGCTCCCAATCTGACTGTTTTTCTCATGCTGAGAAAAGAACAAATAGAACAATCTTGTTGCCGCCCTGATGCTAACATCCATTCTCACATGAACCCAGTGTCCCCACCGGCCTCGCCACTCCTCCGTGCTCCCCAGAAGGTGAAGAAATACAAAGAATAGTATCAGAGCTGTTCCTGTTCTTCTCTGGTTACTACCATGTGTCCTCTCCGAGGGCTGTCCTTCCCATTAACCCAAATGATGCTCTTTTCTCATGGAAATCAGCCTCATACTCACAGAGGTGAAGGGGATTGTGGGACATTTCCAGAGGAAGAGAGGAGACCTCCCTCCCTCCACCACACACAAACACATTTCTCGATCACCAAGGCAAACATGTAGATTGTTGCCTTCCGACCACACGGGCTAAATTCATGTGTAAGGTAATCAGAAGAAGATGTTTGACTATAGTGTTTCAAAATGTTTATCCATGAAAACGTCCCTACTGCTAAAGAAAACGTACTTATCTTCATCTACATAAACAAGGGTGAGGAAAAAAACCAATATATTAAGTCAAGTGTAATATGATATTACCAAGTTATTTGTACGTCATAAACTGTATTTTCCACACAGAACATATGGTTCTAAAAGCTGTTAACTTTGAAATGTTTACATAAACATTTCTGTTGAAATTGTCCTAGTCACAATGGTTTGTTTTGAGCAGTTCTGCTGACTATTGGGGAGAGGGGGGGCCGGGGACGTAGTTAATCTGTTGTGGAGTTACAAATATACTTTTGCAGAAGTAGACTATACCCACAATATATGTTTTTATTCCATATGACTTTGTAGCCTACACGTGCATCATGTTAACACGTTGTTATTTTACTTTAGTTTGATCTAAGTCTTGCTGTCAAGAATTCGGGTCTTTTTTTGAGGGTATACTCACACAGAAATAACGTTGTAAAAACAACAAACTACATATGCGTCTCAACTTGCACTTGTACTGTTATTGTCAATAACAAAAGCATTGTCTCGTGACGTTCTCACTTCCATTTCCTTATTATGTGTCTCGAGGCAGTGGAAGTGAGGCCTTGATGGAGGGAGCATGCTCGTGTCAGACCTGCCATGACCGCGAGGAGGCTGTTTGTTGCCTCCAAGACTTGGTGGTGATTATTAGGAAGCCTGGGCTAGACATTGGGCTAACTAACCATAAATGTTGCCTACAGTAGGCTGTTTAATTTTTCAAGGACGCATGTTTTTTTATTTAGCATACAATGTTGCCAAATGAAGCAACACTGTTGCCAAATGACTTGCCAGATGGAGTAACATTGTATCTAAAGGCTTACTTTAAAGCAAGTAAGTTAGTCTTACTTTCACACGGAACGCATAGCTTGTATCGGTCGTCGAACATTCCAAAAGCAGTTAGCAGCCTAATAATAAAGTAGACTAGTTTAGTAACGTCAAATTACTGGAACTACTAAAAGTAAACTGGAGCCTCCAACAGGCACTAAGTCACAGGAGTTTTGACATGTTGCTCAATGTTTCAGGCTCCATTCTGTTATTGCAACGTGGGTTGGTCCAATTGATGACAATGAATCATACAGCGAATCTATCAGCACACAACGTTCTCTGTTGTTACAATGTAATGCACGTAATATTAGACTAATATGTTGATCCTTGACAAAATAATCACAGGAAGTCTTATGTTTGCGTGTATAATGTAGGCTACATCAAAACATGAAAGTAATCTAAAACACTTCCAAATACAAAATTAGGCCTAATGTCTAAAATATTCAAACTAATCAATTAGATCATCCACTGCAGACAACATACAGTAACCTCATGTTGCTTCTCAGAATATGTTTTTTCTTAGAGCCTAATGTTGTTTGACAAAACAGTTTGAAACGAAATAGAAAAGTTCAACAACAGAACAACAAAACAATCACAAGTGTATTAGTGTGCATATGAAATGAAATGAGCTGAGCCCCCGCATCCATAACATGACCCTGCCCCCCCTCCAAAGGGCTATTATTTTGCCCTTACAAGGAACATACAAGGCAAGAGACACACAAAAGTCACATAGCCCCTCAATCCGCCAGAAACATCCGATCAGCGACAAAACAAATGACACAAGCCATTACAGCATGGACGACCAGTCGAAGGAAAACACTCAAATAGTTCTTCACTTCTTTAATGTGACGCCTTTTGAGCGCCTAGAAATCAAGCAACAACTACCATGAATAAGGATACATCGAACGTGACATGTGTAGGTACTTTTTTCCCCCCAGAGTTGTTTACTCTTTCAAATACAACAGGGACGTCCCCTCTTCTATCTCACTCGCTCTTCTGCAGTAGCATGCTCACCATCATAAATATTCGGAAATTGTTTAAAATTCTGCAATTCGCAGAAAACTTGCACCGAACATCAATCATCATTGCCAAAGCCATCATTGACACAATGCATAATGTTTACAACTTCAATGATTTTCATTTGTAACACATTTATCGACACAGCTTCGAGCGAAGAGACGATCGGGTAATTAAAAATTAAATACCCCGACGCTTACATACTTCCACAAAATAAGCTAAATTAAAACATGTCCGATTGCAGAACATCTACAACAGATCCGTGTTAATTAAAATGTCGTGAACATCAATCTATCGATTATCATTGAAGAAAGTTGCTGTAATAATCTTAAATCTTATTAAACAAAACATGCACACATCAGAACGTGCAGCCATATTATGAGATCTTACAAAAAAAACGAGCAGTTACCCACCAAAAAGTTTCCAGCGCCGCATTAGTCAATTTCTCATGGAACCCCGGTAACATTCCATCACCGACTTTTCGCAAACCTACCGTGGGAGACCCCACGCCACCTTTCACGGTCTTTCTCCCCTCGATCTGTTGTTTTATTATTTTTTCAAATTTTTTCAATCATTTTTCATATATTCTGGGCCTGACTATGTCTGTCTCGCTCTGAGGCTGCAGCAGAGTTAAGGGGCGCGAGCATTGTGGGAGTGTGACGTCAGGCCACTTTCGCAAACTTTTTTACTAGGGACATGCAGATGACTCTTTTTGTCGCTGGATTGACTGTTTTTTTTTCAATAACTGTTATGGCAATATATAATTGATTCAACTGCAGTCTACCCTATCAGCGTACATAACTAACAGAGATATTTAAACTTTAGACAGACTTAATATGATAATAAATAAATGTGTAAACAAAGCAAGATAAATAAGCAGTTATATTACAATTTCACATTTATCATAATTATAGTCTATATATTATTCTGATCACCAGGCCTATATATTTGAAGAATATTAATGTTATTTTCGATATAAATGTTATTATAGCCTATTGATTTGGCATTGTTTGTGGTGAATATGATAAGTGAGACATATGTATTGAATAAAGACATGTTTTATGTCAAAACACCAATCTGAAATATTTTGGACAATATTGCTTAATCAACCATTACACATTGATTATATTCAGAGGAAAGTTTACAGGCCTATAGGTAGCCTATGTTTGACTAACTAATAGTCTACTTCTGTGCTTTGCAAGTCATCTCACTCATTGCTTTATTCATATTGGGTCTGTTTATTCGTTTATGTTTAAGTTTTATAATACTGAACGAATCATTTCGAAATATATATATAGAGTTTAAAGTTTGTGGAATTATTCATAATTCATGTAATTTCATAAGTAACTCTTCGAAATATAATTTAAAGTGGCCTATAGATGTTTTAAAATTGTAAAAGAAGCTTGTTAAAATATTTAAAATGGTATGAAATCTCGTCTCATGTCATTTCATAAGTAACTCATTAATTAACTGTGCATGCACACCGTCAAACATTATACTAAATTGAGTAGCTAAATTATGATGTATATATATTTTTAACATATTTTAACATATTTTTAACATATCAACATCAAAACATCTATTATTCTCCAGCAGCTTTTCATATTTTAGGGGACTTAAATTCACTGCTACAAAAATAACACCACACACAGAGGTCACACACAGAGAAGTGCGAGGAGTTCAGCTCTTCACTCAAATGCCATCAGCTCTGGAATGTGTAGTGCGGGTCCCACGTGCGATGCTCTGGTGGTCCCATTTCACCTTGTGTTTTGGGGCGAAAGAATTACTTCCAGGGCATATCAACCCGTTTCCTCATCACCCCAACCCCCTCCCCATACGCTTCCAAACCGCGGATGGATGTGTTTGTGTATAAGAGAGAGTAGGGGGTGGGGGAGCAAGTCTTCAATAAGCCTTTGGTTCAATGGAGTGGGGGAAAACACATTTTTTGTTGGTAGCCAAGGAAATACCTCCTAACCATATTAGCCTACCTGTTGCAACAGTGTTCACTAATATGGATAATAAGATAATACATTGCAATGTTTTGTCCAAAGGCAAAGTAAAAGTATCAAGACAACGATTCATAATTTGGACTGATAGAAACATCTGGCGGTTGGACACCAAATAGTCGGGTGTTGTTGTGAGAAATAGGCTTGTGTTGAAAGGGTGGTGTTGATATGTGTTGTAATTGGTAGAAATGTTCGGGAAGAACTATGTCAAACAACTTTAAATCACTTTAACTAACTTTTGCGTATTTATGAGCTTTTGAAAACTAAAATGTATAGTTTGTAGTCATGAACCACACTAGTGGAAGATCTGGATAAATACACAGCATTATGAATGGTCTACTGTAGCCTAAACGAATTCATAATTTATGCAAATATACATGTATTTTTGAAGTTATCGCTAGAATTTTTTTTGTTGCAACAAATAGCTCATACTTATTTCCAACTCAAACCCAACTAATAACCTATTCAAAATAATACTTTCAACAAGTAGAATGTGAATTGTTCAACACGATCTTCAGACCTTCTCATGGCTTTATAGAAATTACGTTTTTACAGTCATTTGTTCCTGTATGTCTTGTACAAAGTTACCTGTTAGAAAAAACATTTGTTTTCAAATGAGCTGAGGATTTTTTTTAAAGGTAAGATTTAAGACAGAAGTACTGTGGTGTGGAATCTATTTCTTTGTGATTAAAGTCGTTGCAGGACTAATATGATATATATCTCTGATGTTCATGTTTCCCATTAAATATTGGGATTCTTAACCTCTAAAATGTTTGAATCTAGGTTAAACTGTTTGGATACAATTTTGTAGTTAAATGTTTTCAGGAACGTGGAATCATGGGATGTACCATACAGGAACTATTTATGATTCCCTGTCATTCACTGAATTTATTCAACAAATCATAATGACATAATAACTTTGATAATAACTTAATAACTCAAATAAAATCAGTTTAATTTCAGTTATGTATTGATATTTAATTTATTTGGAGAGGTCCCTTTATTATCAATTTGGATTTTATTTTGTAATCAAACACCTATAGGCTATTAATTATTCTTATACAATGTTTAAAATGGAGTTTACCAACTTCAACATGATATTATATTATGGAGGAGTTTCTAGTGAGATTACAGTGTGGATGAAGAAATTCACAACCTACCTTTAGCCTTTTAAACCTTAAAAAGTCATGGAATGGTATATTTTTTTTAAAATCACACCAAGAGAGGTTTTAGATTCCAAAACTCTTCTAATTCAAACAATTAAACTTCTCAAATAAATATAAGAAATTCCATAGTGACAAACAAATGACTTTATGCTAAACATATGTTACAGTAACATAAACATGTGAATATAGGATATTAATATCCCAGTAAAGTGATTCAACAGTTAATATGTTCTGATACTTGTAGTTAAAGAAGAGGTCAATAATAAATCTATCCCGCTTCACAACTTTTGACAGGAAGATTGAGAGACTGACGTGGGTGATGGGTTGAGGAGTAAGTATCACACACACACATTACACTCTCAGAAAAAAAAGAAGAAAAAAAAAAAAAAAGAGAAAGTAACCACCTGTCCATGTAGGGAAATCCTCTGGAAAGGTTCTAGAACCTCAGGTTCTATTTGGAACCTCAGGTTCTATCTGACCCGAAAAGGGTTCAGGGGTCTTCCTAGAGGGACAAGTGGTGCCACATAGCACTCTTTTATATCTAAGCGTGTAGACAGAAACAAGTCTGTTTGTGTATCAATCTAATTTATCCGCTGCTGCTGCTGTTTTACATAAAGGTTCCCACATTACTTGTGTAATGTTTGTGCTACTTTCCCCTTTAAGACTCTAAATACCAAATAGAAAGTGTAGCCTATAAGAATACATGAGAGAGAGTGTGGGGAGAGAGGAGGAAGAGAGAAACGATTTCCCAGCATAACTTGTCTGCTTTCATTATGTGACTGGTTATTTCTTACTGTGTGGTTGGGCCACATTCAGGTTGATTGCTGTTGAGTGGTGGTCTGTCATTTAGAGTTGTAGATCGATTTTAAATTACCCTATGGAACGCCACATAGTGCCTGCCGTGGTAGCTAGCTCCTCTTCTTCCCTACTCTCTCCATCCCAAAACTGCTCATACAAACCACTATGAGAAAACAAGAGCAGAGTGAGTTTCAAAGCAGGGCAGGCACTCCCCAGTCTCAGCCCAGTCTCAGCCCAGCCTATACCACACACCTAATTAACTCTGATACAATTTTGGGTCTGGGACGCCAGCATTTTGGGCTTTCAGATGCAATGATGACAAGAGACAAGAAAGGGACCTGCCTACATAAACCTAATAGAGTTGTGGGGCATCGAGAACATATGGATCTGTTTATGGATCAGTAGCCATGCAGTAGTCTAATCCCACACTGTAAGGATCAGTAGCCATGCAGTAGTCTAATCCCACACTGTAAGGATCAGTAGCCATGCAGTAGTCTAATCCCACACTGTAAGGATCAGAAGCCATGCAATAGTCTAATCCCAAACTGTTTCTAGTGTTATCCCAATTTACCTCTTCCTCGCATTCTACTTTGAGCTTCCTTCTTAACATCACCCACATCCCAAACTTCCCTTCCCAGGCCCCCTTGCCATCATCATGCAGTAGTCTAATCCCACACTGTAAGGATAAGAAGCCATGCAGTAGTCTAATCCCACACTATAAGGCTCAGTAGCCATGCAGTAGTCTAATCCCACACTATAAGGCTCAGAAGCCATGCAGTAGTCTAATCCCACACTGTAAGGATCAGTAGCCATGCAGTAGTCTAATCCCACACTGTAAGGATCAGAAGCCATGCAGTAGTCTAATCCCACACTGTAAGGATCAGTAGCCATGCAGTAGTCTAATCCCACACTGTAAGGATCAGTAGCCATGCAGTAGTCTAATCCCACACTGTAAGGATCAGAAGCCATGCAGTAGTCTAATCCCACACTGTAAGGATAAGAAGCCATGCAGTAGTCTAATCCCACACTGTAAGGATCAGAAGCCATGCAGTAGTCTAATCCCAAACTGTAAGGATCAGAAGCCATGCAGTAGTCTAATCCCAAACTGTAAGGATCAGAAGCCATGCAGTAGTCTAATCCCACACTGTAAGGATCAGTAGCCATGCAGTAGTCTAATCCCACACTGTAAGGATAAGAAGCCATGCAGTAGTCTAATCCCACACGATAAGGCTCAGTAGCCATGCAGCAGTCTAATCCCACACTATAAGGCTCAGTAGCCATGCAGCAGTCTAATCCCACACTATAAGGATCAGAAGCCATGCAGTAGTCTAATCCCACACTGTAAGGATCAGTAGCCATGCAGTAGTCTAATCCCACACTGTAAGGATAAGAAGCCATGCAGTAGTCTAATCCCACACTGTAAGGATCAGAAGCCATGCAGTAGTCTAATCCCAAACTGTAAGGATCAGAAGCCATGCAGTAGTCTAATCCCACACTGTAAGGATCAGTAGCCATGCAGTAGTCTAATCCCACACTGTAAGGATAAGAAGCCATGCAGTAGTCTAATCCCACACGATAAGGCTCAGTAGCCATGCAGCAGTCTAATCCCACACTATAAGGCTCAGTAGCCATGCAGCAGTCTAATCCCACACTATAAGGATCAGAAGCCATGCAATAGTCTAATCCCAAACTGTTTCTAGTGTTATCCGAATTTACCTCGTCCTCGCATTCTACTTTGAGCTTCCTTCTTAACATCACCCACATCCCTTCCCAGGCCCCCTTGCCATCTCAGAATAAAAAGCCAGAAAAACAGGCAAAGCGGCATCAATGAATACAAGGACGATCTGGACCCATCTGGAGGGTATTTCCTCACCAGTGGAATACTCAGCCATCCCTTCGTCTAGGCACAGAGCACCCGATTGGTGGGAAATTAGTATATCGTTTTTTTAAATGTGTTTGGTATTAAAACAGACGGGTGGTTTATGTTACCAGAGGCTGGCGATAAACAGCTTAGACGCATAGTATAACCACCAAAAGAGCCATCACAGCCTGCCAGCCGCCAGACATGTTAGGATACTGTGAGAAGGGAAAGTGTTTCAATCTCTGTCCATGTATAATGCAAGAAGGATCTGCCATTTGCCCTGGTCGGTCTATCTCACATATTGAGTAAATGTGTTCCCAGCCCGGCTTATGCTTCAATGGATGTGAGAAATGTATTTCCTCAGCTCATATTCATATGTGTTTTATTGCTATGTTTTCGTAGAATTCTTAATGCTCGGTAATCATGGTTGTGGTCATGTACAGTAAGATAATGTACACTACATCATGTACAGTAATATAATGTACACTACGTCATGTACAATAAGATAATGTACACTACATCATGTACGGTAATATAATGTACACTACGTCATGTACAGTAAGATAATGTACACTACATCATGTACACTAAGATAATGTACACTACATCATGTACAGTAAGATAATGTACACTACGTCATGTACACTAAGATAATGTACACTACATCATGTACAGTAATATAATGTACACTACGATAATGTACACTACGTCATGTACAGTAATATAATGTACACTACGTCATGTACAGTAATATAATGTACACTACGTCATGTACAGTAATATAATGTACTCTACGTCATGTACAGTAAGATAATGTACACTACGTCATGTACGGTAATATAATGTACACTACGTCATGTACAGTAATATAATGTACTCTACGTCATGTACAGTAAGATAATGTACACTACGTCATGTACAGTAAGATAATGTACACTACGATAATGTACACTACGTCATGTACAGTAAGATAATGTACACTAAGATAATGTACACTACGTCATGTACACTACGTCATGTACAGTAAGATAATGTACACTACGATAATGTACACTACGTCATGTAAGGTAAGATAATGTACACTAAGATAATGTACACTACGTCATGTACAATAATATAATGTACACTAAGATAATGTACACTACGTCATGTACGGTAATATAATGTACACTACATCATGTACAGTAAGATAATGTACACTACATCATGTACAGTAAGATAATGTACACTACGTCATGTACAGTGAGATAATGTACACTACGTCATGTACAATAAGATAATGTACACTACGTCATGTACGGTAATATAATGTACACTACGTCATGTACAGTAAGATAATGTACACTACGTCATGTACACTAATATAATGTACACTACGTCATGTACAATAAGATAATGTACACTACGTCATGTACAGTGAGATAATGTACACTACGTCATGTACAATAAGATAATGTACACTACGTCATGTACAATAAGATAATGTACACCACATCATGTACAATAAGATAATGTACACTACGTCATGTACAGTGAGATAATGTACACTACGTCATGTACAGTGAGATAATGTACACTACATCATGTACAATAAGATAATGTACACTACATCATGTACAATAAGATAATGTACACCACATCATGTACAATAAGATAATGTACACTACGTCATGTACAATAAGATAATGTACACTACGTCATGTACAATAAGATAATGTACACTACGTCATGTACAATAAGATAATGGACACTATGTCATGTACGGTAAGATAATGTACACCACGTCATGTACAGTAAGATAATGTACACTACGTCATGTACAATAAGATAATGTACACTACGTAATGTACAATAAGATAATGTACACTACGTCATGTACGGTAAGATAATGTACACCACGTCATGTACAGTGAGATAATGTACACTACGTCATGTACAATAAGATAATGTACACTACATCATGTACACTAAGATAATGTACACTACGTCATGTACGGTAAGATAATGTACACTACGTCATGTACAATAAGATAATGTACACTACGTCATGTACACTAAGATAATGTACACTACGTCATGTACAGTAAGATAATGTACACTACGTCATGTACAGTAAGAATGAAGACATTGTGTTACACTTTCAGAGCGAGCAAAATAAACAGATTATGATGCAATTTCTTTCCCCTCACCCTTTTCTCCCAACCCTCCCTCAATCACCTGTATCTGGTTCCCAGAATTGTGTTTAGACAATGGTTTTCCAGTGACAGGACAGTAGCATGTTGGCTCACTTGGCTGTGATTATATAGGGAACGCGTCAGTCCCCCCAAAAAAATCACTTTAATTCAGTGTTAACAATATTCAACAGACACACATGTTAGGCTAAAGCTGTAATTAGCAGCAGTGGAACACTAGCAACTTTACTTGTGTATAGATTCAGACTTCAAACACACACACACAAGCCCTTTTGAGTAACACCAACCAATACAACAGCGCCACATAAACTTTGTAAACCACTACCGGAGACACAAATGAAATTATAGCAGTTCAGCTGCAGGTCTCTTCACAAAACATATCTGGTTACAGTCAGGAGAGGTGGCGAAATAACTTACTAAATCCCCTTAGGAGTGACTGTTAAACAGGGGTTGAGACCTTGTTTTAGGAGTGACTGTTAAACAGGGGTTGAGACCTTGTTTTAGGAGTGACTGTTAAACAGGGGTTGAGACCTTGTTTTAGGAGTGACTGTTAAACAGGGTTTGAGACCTTGTTTTAGGAGTGACTGTTAAACAGGGGTTGAGACCTTGTTTTAGGAGTGACTGTTAAACAGGGGTTGAGACCTTGTTGTAGAAGTGACTGTTAAACAGGGGTTGAGACCTTGTTGTAGGAGTGACTGTTAAACAGGGGTTGAGACCTTGTTTTAGGAGTGACTGTTAAACAGGGTTTGAGACCTTGTTTTAGGAGTGACTTTTAAACAGGGTTTGAGACCTTGTTTTAGGAGTGACTGTTAAACAGGGTTTGAGACCTTGTTTTAGGAGTGACTGTTAAACAGGGTTTGAGACCTTGTTTTAGGAGTGACTGTTAAACAGGGTTTGAGACCTTGTTTTAGGAGTGACTGTTAAACAGGGGTTGAGACCTTGTTTTAGGAGTGACTGTTAAACAGGGGTTGAGACCTTGTTTTAGGAGTGACTGTTAAACAGGGTTTGAGACCTTGTTTTAGGAGTGACTGTTAAACAGGGTTTGAGACCTTGATTTAGGAGTGACTGTTAAACAGGGTTTGAGACCTTGTTTTAGGAGTGACTGTTAAACAGGGTTTGAGACCTTGTTTTAGGAGTGACTGTTAAACAGGGTTTGAGACCTTGATTTAGGAGTGACTGTTAAACAGGGTTTGAGACCTTGTTTTAGGAGTGACTGTTAAACAGGGTTTGAGACCTTGTTTTAGGAGTGACTGTTAAACAGGGTTTGAGACCTTGATTTAGGAGTGACTGTTAAACAGGGTTTGAGACCTTGTTTTAGGAGTGACTGTTAAACAGGGTTTGAGACCTTGTTGTATGAGTGACTGTTAAACAAGGTTTGAGACCTTGATTTAGGAGTGACTGTTAAACAGGGTTTGAGACCTTGTTGTAGGAGTGACTGTTAAACAGGGTTTGAGACCTTGTTTTAGGAGTGACTGTTAAACAGGGGTTGAGACCTTGTTTTAGGAGTGACTGTTAAACAGGGGTTGAGACCTTGTTGTAGAAGTGACTGTTAAACAGGGGTTGAGACCTTGTTGTAGGAGTGACTGTTAAACAGGGTTTGAGACCTTGTTGTAGGAGTGACTGTTAAACAGGGGTTGAGACCTTGTTTTAGGAGTGACTGTTAAACAGGGTTTGAGACCTTGATTTAGGAGTGACTGTTAAACAGGGTTTGAGACCTTGTTTTAGGAGTGACTGTTAAACAGGGTTTGAGACCTTGTTTTAGGAGTGACTGTTAAACAGGGTTTGAGACCTTGATTTAGGAGTGACTGTTAAACAGGGTTTGAGACCTTGTTTTAGGAGTGACTGTTAAACAGGGTTTGAGACCTTGTTGTATGAGTGACTGTTAAACAGGGTTTGAGACCTTGATTTAGGAGTGACTGTTAAACAGGGTTTGAGACCTTGTTGTAGGAGTGACTGTTAAACAGGGTTTGAGACCTTGTTTTGATGTTAGATTGAATGAATGTTACTTTATATGGAAGTGTACAATTTATATTACAACGCAGAATAAATATGTAATAACGTAGTGGTAGTATGGTAACAAGTAATAGTTACTCACAATGAAAACATACCCTTACATTTGTTGAGTTGGCTTGGTAATGACCTAGGTAGGGAGGTATCGTGAGAGAGGTTAGTAGTGACTGAGTACTTTTGATGAGGTGTGGTATCATCAAGAGACAGTCTACACCAGCAGTCTGCAGTAGGTTGATAAGGCAGAAGGGTGGACCCAGTATTGCCCGTCAAACCAGAAATACATCATAACCTTGTGATGCTGCCAGAGGGGAAACCAATGCTGATGTCAGTAAAGTACAACACTGAAATAAGATTCTCTTAAATACCTTTTATCTACCCGGTTTCCTTATCGCTTATCCTTATTTCCTGTCTCTTTCCATGCTAGCAATCTAGTGTGTTGTGTGTTGAGCACAAGTATAGCTTTAAAAATGTATTCAGTCTATACGCTGTCATTTTTGGTCCACTGGGAGTGTACACCAACAGGCACTAGTAAAGCAAGGACGGTGTGACATCACTGCTAGTCGACAGGAGGAAAGGTCAAAGGTCAACCACCTCTTCCATATAGGCAGGAGGACATAAGACTCTGTTGGAGAGAGAGGGGAGCTTCATAGAGACAAGGTAGAGAGAGGGGGCTTCATAGAGACAAGGTAGAGAGAGGGGGCTTCATAGAGACAAGGTAGAGAGAGGGGAGCTTCATAGAGACAAGGTAGAGAGAGGGGGCTTCATAGAGACAAGGTAAAGAGAGGGGAGCTTCATAGAGACAAGGTAGAGAGAGGGGGCTTCATAGAGACAAGGTAGAGAGAGGGGAGCTTCATAGAGACAAGGTAGAGAGAGGGGGCTTCATAGAGACAAGGTAAAGAGAGGGGAGCTTCATAGAGACAAGGTAGAGAGAGGGGAGCTTCATAGAGACAAGGTAGAGAGAGGGGGCTTCATAGAGACAAGGTAGAGAGAGGGGGGCTTCATAGAGACAAGGTAGGGAGAGGGGGCTTCATAGAGACAAGGTAGAGAGAGGGGGCTTCATAGAGACAAGGTAGAGAGAGGGGAGCTTCATAGAGACAAGGTAGAGAGAGGGGACTTCATAGAGACAAGGTAGAGAGAGGGGACTTCATAGAGACAAGGTAGAGAGAGGGGGGCTTCATAGAGACAAGGTAGAGAGAGGGGGCTTCATAGAGACAAGGTAGAGAGAGGGGAGCTTCATAGAGACAAGGTAGAGAGAGGGGACTTCATAGAGACAAGGTAGAGAGAGGGGGGCTTCATAGAGACAAGGTAGAGAGAGGGGACTTCATAGAGACAAGGTAGAGAGAGGGGGCTTCATAGAGACAAGGTAGAGAGAGGGGGCTTCATAGAGACAAGGTAGAGAGAGGGGGGCTTCATAGAGACAAGGTAGAGAGAGGGGAGCTTCATAGAGACAAGGTAGAGAGAGGGGGCTTCATAGAGACAAGGTAGAGAGAGGGGGCTTCATAGAGACAAGGTAGAGAGAGGGGAGCTTCATAGAGACAAGGTAGAGAGAGGGGGCTTCATAGAGACAAGGTAGAGAGAGGGGGCTTCATAGAGACAAGGTAGAGAGAGGGGGACTTCATAGAGACAAGGTAAAGGGAGGGGGACTTCATAGAGACAAGGTAGAGAGAGGGGGCTTCATAGAGACAAGGTAGAGAGAGGGGGCTTCATAGAGACAAGGTAGAGAGAGGGGGCTTCATAGAGACAAGGTAGAGAGAGGGGGCTTCATAGAGACAAGGTAGAGAGAGGGGGCTTCATAGAGACAAGGTAGAGAGAGGGGGGCTTCATAGAGACAAGGTAGAGAGAGGGGAGCTTCATAGAGACAAGGTAGAGAGAGGGGGCTTCATAGAGACAAGGTAGAGAGAGGGGGCTTCATAGAGACAAGGTAGAGAGAGGGGGCTTCATAGAGACAAGGTAGAGAGAGGGGGGCTTCATAGAGACAAGGTAGAGAGAGGGGAGCTTCATAGAGACAAGGTAGAGAGAGGGGGCTTCATAGAGACAAGGTAGAGAGAGGGGGCTTCATAGAGACAAGGTAGAGAGAGGGGGCTTCATAGAGACAAGGTAGAGAGAGGGGGCTTCATAGAGACAAGGTAGAGAGAGGGGAGCTTCATAGAGACAAGGTAGAGAGAGGGGAGCTTCATAGAGACAAGGTAGAGAGAGGGGGGCTTCATAGAGACAAGGTAGAGAGAGGGGAGCTTCATAGAGACAAGGTAGAGAGAGGGGGCTTCATAGAGACAAGGTAGAGAGAGGGGGCTTCATAGAGACAAGGTAGAGAGAGGGGGGCTTCATAGAGACAAGGTAGAGAGAGGGGAGCTTCATAGAGACAAGGTAGAGAGAGGGGGCTTCATAGAGACAAGGTAGAGAGAGGGGGCTTCATAGAGACAAGGTAGGGAGAGGGGGCTTCATAGAGACAAGGTAGGGAGAGGGGGCTTCATAGAGACAAGGTAGAGAGAGGGGGCTTCATAGAGACAAGGTAGAGAGAGGGGAGCTTCATAGAGACAAGGTAGAGAGAGGGGGCTTCATAGAGACAAGGTAGAGAGAGGGGGCTTCATAGAGACAAGGTAGAGAGAGGGGGCTTAATAGAGACAAGGTAGAGAGAGGGGGCTTCATAGAGACAAGGTAGAGAGAGGGGAGCTTCATAGAGACAAGGTAGAGAGAGGGGGCTTCATAGAGACAAGGTAGAGAGAGGGGGCTTCATAGAGACAAGGTAGAGAGAGGGGGCTTCATAGAGACAAGGTAGAGAGAGGGGGCTTCATAGAGACAAGGTAGAGAGAGGGGGCTTCATAGAGACAAGGTAGAGAGAGGGGAGCTTCATAGAGACAAGGTAAAGGGAGGGGGACTTCATAGAGACAAGGTAGAGAGAGGGGGGATGGGTAGATAAGATAATAGTAAGCATAGAAACAGATGGAAAGACATCCACATAAAATGTAGTTGTTTATGCAAATAGATACACAGAGGTTTGCAGATTATGGACATGTCTTATCGGTGCTCTGCAACCTTTCCTGTGCCTTAAAGTTCCCATGCCTAGCATTTGTACATCTCTCATTATGAAGCTAAAAGAGAGAAATAGTGAGGCTAAAAGAGACAGAGACATAAATATAAATAACAATCATACACCGCCCGTCGTCTGTTAATCTATTTCAGTTATCCATCTGAAGGAGGTCTCAGGGTGGGGAGTTGTGTCTCTCTGCATTCGTATCATCACTGTCATCTCTAACAATGAAAAACAGTGTGTGTTCAGGAGATGGGGGTGGAGCAGAGAAAGACAGGGAAAAAGGCCCGCGAAGAGACAGAGGAAAACACATGAAAGAGAGACTGAGAAAATACCTTGAATTGCGATGACTGAATTTGAACCTGTAAGAGTGGGCTTTGAGCAGTTTCCTCTCAAGTTATGGGACAAACAGTCAATCCATCAAGTTCCACAACCTGGTAGCAATTGACCAGAGCTCATTACAGCACATATTTCATTTGGTATTCTGCACGGTCACATACATGTCATGGACCTCTATGAGTGAACTACATTCAGAGTAAGAAAGGTTCACATACATATAGAACAGCAGAAGGATTTTGAGGAAAAGTCTGTATCTGCATATGTATCTGCATATGTCTGTGTGTAATTGGTCTGCATGAGTACGCATATCTGCACATGGTTGCGGAAGAAGGGGGATGGGAGATTTCACCCATGAACATATCAACTGCTCACGGTTAGTCTGTCTATTATACTGAACAAAAATATTAACACAACATGTAAAGTGTTGGTCCCATGTTTCATGAGCTGAAATAAAAGATCTCAGAAATGGTCCATATGCACAAAAAGCTTATTTCTCTCAAATTTTGTGCAGAAATTTGTTTACATACAGTACCTGTTAGTGAGCATTTCTCCTTCGCCAAGATAATCCATCCACCTGACAGGTGTGGCATATCAAGAAGCTGATTAAACATCATGATCAGTGCACAGGTGCACCTTGTGCTGGGGACAATAAAATGCCACTCTAAAATGTGCAGTTTTGTCACATAACACAATGCCACAGATGTCTCAAGTTGAGGGAGTGTGCAATTGGCATTCTGACTGCAGGAATGTCTACCAGAGCTGTTGCCAGAGCATTGAATGTTCATTTCTCTACCATAAGCAGTGTCCAACATCGTTTTAGAGAATTTGGCAGTACGTTCAACCGGTCTCACAACCACAGACCACGTGTAACCACGCCAGCCCAGGACCTCCACATCCGTCTTCTTCACCTGCAGGATCATCTGAGACCAGCCACCCGGACAGCTGATGAAACAGGAGTATTTCAGTCTGTAATAAAGCCCTTTTGTGGGGAAAAACTCATTCTGATTGGCTGTGGGTGGGCCTATGCCCTCCCAGGCCCACCCATGGCTGCACCCCTGCCCAATCATATGAAATCCATAGATTAGGGCCTAATTTCTTCATTTCAATTGACTGATCTCCTTATATGAACTGTAACTCAGTAAAATAGTTGAAATTGTTGCATGTTGCGTTTATATTTTTGTTCAGTATAACATTTAAAGCAAAAGACACCTCATTAACTTCTGCTGTCTTCTAAATTACAATAATTATAAAACAAGATTAGATTTTCACCCAATTAGACCATATGTCTTCATTGACAGCAGTGTTGACAGGGAGGGCTTTTAATGCCCCATACAATGCACAAATATTCAGGCAGACCCTTTCTCTCTTAAACTCTTAAACACACACACAGCACTACACTCCTAGAAAAAGTGCTATCTGAAAGGGTTATTCAGCTGTCCCCATAGGAGAACCCTTTGAAGAACCCTTTTTGGTTCCAGGTGAAACCCTTTTGGGTTCATGCAGAACCTTTTCCACAAAGGATTCTACATGGAACCCAAAAAGATTCTACGTATAACCAAAAAGGGTTCTTCTATTGGGACAGCTGAAGAATCCTTTTGGAACCGTTTTTTCTAAGAGTTTATGTAATGTGGTTTGAGGCCACACCCAAACAAAGTGTTACTAGTCTAAGGGTATGTGTTGGTTTTACCTTACACATACAAATCCTGTGATAATCTCTTTACCAAAGTCTGTAGCCCCCCCTCTCTTTCACACATGTGTCTAAAGATTCCATATACCATCCAAGATCATATGAATGTCCAATTCCACATCAATTTAAGTTTCAGTGATGCAGCTGAACAAGGAGATCAGCACCTCGGGGGTTAAACTTTTTTCAGTATCCAATGCATTCTGGGATGTAGAATGAAACACAATGGCGGCGAAACTGAATCACCTGCAACTTTTTTGTGGTCTGTTATTTCCTTACAGCAATATTGCTACAAATGAGTCTAACGTTTGCTACAGAGTTAACGTGTGACTACATTTTCTATTTGCCTTGCATGGGTAATAATTGTATCAACTTTCCTTGTAAACATGAACTACTCCGGTGTCTTTTGAATAATGATCTGGTGATGTGTAGGCTATGGTTGTATTTATTTAACTAGGCAAGTCAGTTAAGAACAAATTGTTATTTACAGTGACGGCCTACCCCGTCAAGTTTATTTAACTTGTATTTATTCATGCAGGTTAATGTATTTATTGCTATCTAGCTTTTTATTTTACAAATAAAAATTGTGATTAAACCAGCTAACTTCATAGTTGAATTTGGAGTAACTATAGCCTAGCCAATTCAAATAATTAATTGCCAATGCCAATTTGGTTCCTCAGGTCGATTTGTAAACCAAGCCGACTACTTTCTGGGGTCTTTGGCTTTCGCAAAAATGCTGAGTTGCACAATGGCAGTGTACCGCCACCACGCGCCTCCATACTCAAATGTACGTTTCGAAATCACGTTTCCTGATGTTGATCTCACCAGTCCTTTCCTTTTAAATCCATGAAGTGATGTGAACAAGTGCACACTTTGGGAGAAATGAGACGCAGGAAGGATTCAAGCTCACAGCTGTGTCCCCCTTTTAACAGGTACATGTCCCCTACAGTGAGTTCTTCCAGCTGGAGGCCCTGACACACTACCACCGCGTGGTAAGCCTAGAGAACTTCACGAAGCAGCTTGCCCCAACACTCTGGCCTAAGGGCAGCCCACTGAGTCAGCTGCCCAGAGGAGTGTAGACAAGAAGTCCTGCCCCATGAAGGTGAGTGTTGTGATTGATGTGTAGAGTCAGAGATGATTACTGAGGACTGTTGTTTAGGTATTGAGCCTAGTTACCAAAAAAATATACTTTGAAACTGGTCAGAGAGATTGTTTGAAAGCTAGGCCATGGAACAGAGTCAGTCTTTTTACATCAATTAAATTCCTTTCTTGTAACTAATTAATTGCTTTGGTGTTGTTCATGCCAATGAAAAGAATGCCATGGCACAGTAAAACACTGCCCCCTGGTGGACTGTTACTATAACTGTATTTACCTACACATCTCTCACATGCCGTCTATACTAAACAAAAATATCATTGGAACATGGGAAGTGTTGGTCCCATGTTTCATGAGCTGAAATAAAAGATACCAGACATGTTCCATAAGCAGAAAAAAAACATATTTCTCTCAAATTTTGTGCACAAATTAGTTTACATACACTACCGTTCAAAAGTTTGGGGAAATGTCCTTGTTTAGACATTAATGTTGTAAATCACTATTGTAGCTGGAAACGGCAGATAAAAAAAAAAAAAAATTGAATATCTACGTAGGTGTACAGAGAACCATTATCAGCAACCATCACTCCTGTGTTCCAATGGCACGTTGTGTTAGCTAATCCAAGTTTATCATTTGAAAAGGATAATTGATCATTAGAAAACCCTTTTGCAATTGTGCTATCACAGCTGTAAACTGTTCTGATTTTAAAGAAGCAATACAACTGGCCTTTAGACTAGTTGAGTATCTGGAGCATCAGCATTTGTGGGTTCAATTATAGGCTCAAAATAACCAGAAACAAATACCTTTCTTCTGAAACTCATCAGTCTATTCTTGTTCTGGGAAATGAAGGCTATTCCGTGCGAGAAATTGCCAAGAAACTGAAGATCTCGTACAACGCTGTGTACTACTCCCTTCACAGAACAGAGCAAACTGTCTCTAACCAGAATAGAAAGAGGAGTGGGAGGCCCCGGTGCACAACTGAGCAATAGGACAAGTACATTAGAGTCTAGTTTGAGAAACGGACGCCTCACAAGTCCTCAACTGGCAGCTTCATTAAATAGTTCCCGCTAAACACCTATCTCAACGTCAACAGTGAAGAGGTGACTCCGGGATGCTGGCCTTCTAGGCAGAGTTCCTCTGTCCAGTGTCTGTGTTCTTCTGTGTTAATCTTTTCTTTTTATTGGCCAGTCTGAGATATGGCTTTTTCTTTGCAACTCTGCCTAGAAGGCCAGCATCCCGGAGTCGCCTCTTCACTGTTGACGTTGAGACTGGTGTTTGGCAGTACGTCCAACCGGCCTCCCAACCGCAGACCACGTGTATGGTGTCGTTTGCTGATGTCAGCGTTGTGAACAGAGTGCCCCATGGTGGCGGTGAGGTTTATGGTATGGACAGGTTTTAGCTACGGACAATGAACACAATTACATTATATCTATGGCAATTTGAATGTCCCGAGATACTCTGATGAGATCCTGAGTTCCATTGTTGTGCCATTCATTCGCCCGCCATCACCTCATGTTTCAGCATGATAATGCACAGCCCCATGGGGCAAGGACCTGTACACAATTCCTGGATGCTGAAAATGTCCCAGTTCTTCCATGGCCTCCATACTCACCAGACATGTCACCGTTTGAGCATGTTGATTCAGAGCATCCCAAACATGTACGACAGTGTGTTCCAGTTCCCGCCAATATCCAGCAACTTCACACAGCCATTGAAGAGTATTAGGACAACATTTCACAGGCCACAATCAACAGTCTGATCAATTCAATGCGAAGGTAATGTCACGCTGCATGAGGAAAATGGTGGTCACACCAGATACTGACTGGTTTAATGATCCATGTCCCTAACCCTTTTGAAGGTATTTGTGTCCAAATGATGCATATCTGTATTCCCAGTCATGTGAAATCCATAGATTAGGACCTAAATTAATTTATTTCAGTTGACTGATTGCCTTTTATATGAACTGTAACTCAGTAAAATATTAGAAATTGTTGCATGTTACGTTTTCTATTTCAGTGTATTTATGTTTACCACGTGATGAAAACAGTTGGATCTGGTATAAATGTCTTGTAAAGCCTCACTCATGGTGTTTTCTGAAACGTCACTGTCTGTATTTATCAGGATGGGACATCCTTTCTATTTTGTGACCATGTAGGATTGGAGTGTGACAGGTCTGTCTTGTTTGGTGGCTTGTCCTTCAGTTCCTACCACCTACCTCACTGGATACACAGTAAATAGCTGTCCTATTAGTGGAACATGAGCATGATTTAGGCTTAACTTACTGGTGGTATAACATAATAAATACCATAAGAAATGTATTAATTGAAATGTATTTTTACAAGGATAGTGCCCATTATTCAATATGACTATAGAAGTGCCCGTTTTAGCCAGCTGGCTAATTTTTAACTGCAGTCCCAATTTGCTTCCCCTTTCATGTCCTCCATGTGCAGGTTCCCTCCATCAGAGCGCCCTGTCCTGGTGCCCTGTCCTGGCTCTGTCCTGGTGCCCCAGCTCAGTTCCCTGTGATACAGGAGTATATGGGTCTGCAGCAGTATGTAGTGTAGGAGAGCGGAACAGGAACCACATCGCTACCCAGGCCATATGTGGGCGTACAGCTGAGGATTGGCTCTGGTTGGATGAGCTGGGAACACACACATACACACACTTGTCCCGTGTGGCTCAGTCAATGAGCTGGGAACACAAATACACACACTTGGTCCGTGTGGCTCAGTCAATGAGCTGGGAACACAAATACACACACTCGGCCCGTGTGGCTCAGTCAATGAGCTGGGAACACACAAATACACACACTTGGTCCGTGTGGCTCAGTCGGTAAAGCATGACCATGGGTTATAACACCATGACCATGTGCTTCCCGGATCTGGCTGAGATCTGCCGGGACCTCAAGCTCTGGGTCAAGAGAACCTCTACCCGTTCTGTTTACATCACCACAGTCCCACCTCGCTGAGATCCGCCGGGCCCTCAAGCTCTGGGTCAAGAGAACCTCTACCCGTTCTGTTTACATCACCACAGTCCCACCTCGCTGAGATCCGCCGGGCCCTCAAGCTCTGGGTCAAGAGAAGCTCTACCCGTTCTGTTTACATCACCACAGTCCCACCTCGCTGAGATCCGCCGGGCCCTCAAGCTCTGGGTCAAGAGAAGCTCTACACGTTATTTACATCGCCACAGTCCCAACTCGCTGAGATCCGCAGGGCCCTCAAGCTCTGGGTCAAGAGAAGCTCTACACGTTATTTACATCGCCACAGTCCCACCTCGCTGAGATCCGCCGGGCCCTCAAGCTCTGGGTCAAGAGAAGCTCTACACGTTATTTACATCGCCACAGTCCCAACTCGCTGAGATCCGCAGGGCCCTCAAGCTCTGGGTCAAGAGAACCTCTACCCGTTCTGTTTACATCGCCACAGTCCCACCTCGCTGAGATCCGCAGGGCCCTCAAGCTCTGGGTCAAGAGAACCTCTACCCGTTCTGTTTACATCGCCACAGTCCCAACTCGCTGAGATCCAAAAGTTCTTCCAATAAGGTGAGCTTGGAGTGATCGATTGGATGTCCTTTGTCAGTAAAAATAAATACAAATACCCAGTACATCCATTTTACACAGGTGTTGCGCTGCTGGTAAACATGCTTTGTTTGCATACTGCTATATTCAGTGTATCATTGTTTCTGTCCGTGCCCAGGTGAAGGTGGTGAGCTTCAAGCCAGACTTGGCCCAGATGGACTTGTACATACTAAGCCAGTCTGACCACTTCGTTGGGAATTGTGTGTCATCCTCTTCCTGCTTTTGTCAAACGAGACCGTGATGTCCATGCCCCGTCGTCGTCTTTCTTCGGGAATGGACTACGCTGGAAAATTTTAACAAGCAAGACGAGCTGTGAAGATTTGCCCTTCCTGGGTAGTCCATGACAAATTGCTTTTAGAATTTTAGAATGGCTTTTGAATCTTGGGTGAGGAGGAGGACATTGCAGTGTGGGAATGTGATCTTGTACTCCACACTCACTATTACAGTGATGTAGTGATAAAAATGTTTTTAGTAAACTCTGATCACCGTTCGCGGTGAATAAAGTCAAGCTCCCATTTTTTCAGCTGAACCCGAGCGCAAAATAATGAAGTTGTTTACCCTCCACAACACCACTGCTATTAGACAAGCAGTAGCATTATTACACACGCTGTATACATTACATTATTATACTCTTCATAGCATCAACAATCCAGGCTGCATCACATCCGGCTATGATTGGGAGTCCCATAGGGCGGCGCCCAATTGGCCCAGCGTCGCCTGGGTTTGGCTGGGGTAGGTCGTCATTGTAAATAAGAATTTGTTCTTAACTGATTTGCCTAGTTAAATAAAGGTTACATAAAAAATAAAAATAAAAAATAAAACATTTTCCGCAATACCTTCTATGCTGCACAACGCATCACCGGGGGCAAACTACCTGCCCTCCAGGACACCTACAACACCCGATGTCACAGGAAGGCCAAAAAGATCATCGACAACAACCACCCGAGCCACGGCCTGTTCACCCCGCTTCCATCCAGAAGGAGAGGTCAGTACAGGTGCATCAAAGCAGGGACCGAGAGACTGAAAAACAGCTTCTATCTCAAGGCCATCAGACTGTTAAACAGCCACCACTAACATTGAGTGGCTGCTGCCAACATACAGACTCAAATCTCTAGCCACTTTAATAATTAATAATTGGATGTAATAAATGTATCACTGGTCACTTTAAACAATGCCACTTTATATAATGTTTACATACCCTACATTACTTATCTCATATGTATATACTGTACTCTATACTGTTCGGCCATCTCTCACCCATATATTTATATGTACATATTCTTATTCATTCCTTTACACTTGTGTGTGTGTATAAGGTAGTTGTGAAATTGTTAGATTACTTGTTAGATATTACTGCATGGTTGGAACTAGAAGCACAAGCATTTCGCTACACTCGCATTAACATCTGCTAACCATGTGTATGTGACCAATAACATCTGCTAACCATGTGTATGTGACCAATAACATGTGATTTGATTTATAGCCACAGCTATAAACAAGTAACTGCTGAAACACCAACGACGTCTTAATACGGCACGAGTCAGAACAGCTTCAGTGCACCTCAGCATAGATTCTACAAGTGTCTGGAACTCTATTGAAGGGATGTGACACCATTTTCCCCCAATTTGGTGTTTTGTTGATGGTGGTGGAAAACGCTGTCTCAGGCACCGATCCAGAATCTCCCATAAGTGTTCAATTGGGTTGAGATCTGGTGACTGAGACAGCCATGGCATATGGTTTACATTTTCATCAAACCACTCATGCCTCATTGTCATCCTATGGGGGCGTAGCCAAAACAATGGTCTACCCAGCATTTTTTTTATTTTTTATAAACGATCAGATGTTAATTACCCAGGCACCACACCTGTGTGGAAGCGCCTGCTTTCAATATACTTTGTATCCCTCATTTACTCAAGCGTTTCCTTTATTTTGGGAGAACAAATTCATAATGACAGCCAAGGAACCGTGGGTGGTTTAGAACGACAGATTTTTACCTTATCAGCAATCGGATTCGATCTCGCAACATTTCGGGTTACTTGCCCAACGCTCTAACCACTAGGCTACCTGCCACCCCCAAGTTAGCAGGATCTCAGTTCACCCTGTTGAACCCTGGGTGGAGAAGACTTCCAGTGTAATGTCCCTGTCTTACCTTTCTTCTTTAATACTGCGTAAATGGGACCTGGTGGATGAGGGTGTAAAATAACCCTCTCAGGAGTGCAGTAACGGATCCTGCAGATACTAGTTATAGTGGGAGGTTGACAGTCTTCCTCATCCATTCTTGTAATGTGCTCTAATAAGGCCAAAAGTAAATGTTTACTATACTTGTGTACAACATGATTACTGTGACTGTTTCTGATGTTTTCTTTCAGTTTTGAAGCTTTGTACCTACTAACTAGTATTATTACTCTTTGATGAAAATGACTGGGAACATGGCATTTATGCATTAACCCTGAAATGTGATGATGACTGAGCTTCCTGCGTGTGCACAGTGCAGATACATGGAAAAGATTCAGGCTTCACTGGTGATACATGTCTGTAGCCTAAACCAATTAATGCATGTCCTCACTTTTTAGATGTTCAATTTCTCTATGCATTTTTTGGAATAAAAATGTCCCAAGTTATATTGACACGATTTTGTACGATACATTTGCTCCAATTTATTATGAGGAAGAGGTCTTTAGCTGTTACATAACAGGACAAAGACACCGATTGGCTGCGATGTTAAAAGCCATAACCGGCACCTCTCCATTCCATCCGGGACACTTTTCTGGGATGCAAGGACGGCTGCTCTAATGGCTGACTGGGTGGAAGCGCTGGATTGACTGGTAACTAGCGGACAATGTTAATGTTGTCATGGATCTTGCATTATAGCTAGTTAACAATGTCACTGAGTTTCACCTTAATTGTGTGCTTGTTCTCGTAAACTGCACAAGGAGATGCCTCCCATCATCGAACTGCACTGTCTTGTCTACTGCCCTTTCTGAGAAAGGATGTGTTCTTTTCCGTTGCTAGGCCGTCCGATCGAGGTTGTTGGGGTGCTGTCCCGGTTCTTTGTAAACGAGCTGGCTAGCAAAATCACATTTTCTAATCTGTTTCCGGATGATGTGAACCTGTTCTCCAATTTGTTAGCTAGATATCTTATTGTTGCTATAATTGCCAGAATTAGCAAACCGAAAAGTCTTTGACAATTTTGTTATTTTGCCTGTGCACAGCGATGAACTGGCTAGCTAGCTTGTTACCGTCAATCAACTAACGTTAGCTAGCTAGTATCGGAAGTACCAGAGTTGATATATTCCGACGCTTTCACTAGTGAGCACTGACCGATAACTATCTAGCTAGCTTGCCAAGCTAACGTGACTTTGTGTGTGCCAATAACTCATGCCTTTTCAACGTTTTGCTAACGAAATTACTTAACGTTAACTACAGTAACTAGTTTAGCTAACCTAATTCTATGTTGTGTTCTTGCCTAGTTTTATTAACCAGTTAGCTAGCAGTGTAACTGAAAGCTCAAGCTGCTAGCTAGCTAAACGTCGCCGGCCAGCTGTGTTGTTTTTTAGCTTGCTAACTACACTACATTGCCAAAAGTATGTGGACACCCCTTCAAATAAGTGGATTGAGCTATTTCAGCTCCCGAGGGGCGCAGCTGTCTAAGGCACTGCATCTCAGTGCTAGAGGTGTCCCTGGTTTGATTCCAGGCTGTATCACAACCGACTGTGATTGGGAGTCCCATAGGGCAGTGCACAATTTGCCCAGTGTCGTTAAGGTTTAGCCGAGGTAGGCCGTCATTGTAAATTATATATTTTTTCTTAACTGACTTGCCTAGTTAAATAAATTAAAAACGTTGCTGGCTGGTGTATAAAATCGAGCACACAGCCATGCAGTCTCCATAGACAAACATTTGAAGTAGACTGGCCTTACTGAAGAGCTCGGTGACTTTCAATGTGTCACCTTCATAGGATGCCACCTATCCAACAAGTCACTTTGTCAAATTTCTGCCCTGCTAGAGCTGCCCCGGTCAACTGTAAGTGCTGTTATTGTGAAGTGGAAATGTTTAGGAGCAACAACGGCTCAGCCGCAAAGTGGTAGGCCACAAGCTCACACAAGCTAAATAATAGTCTGTCCTCAGTTGCAACACTCACTACCAAGTTCTAAACTGCCTCTGGAAGCTAAATCAGCACAATAACAATTCCTCTGTACACAAAGCAAGGTCCATACAGAAAATATTTGTTGATATTGGTGTGGAAGAACTTAACTGCACAGAGCCCTGACCTCAACCCCATCGAACACCTTTTGTAATTAATTGGAACGCTGACTGCAAGCCAGGCCTAATCCCCCAACATCAGTTCCTGACCTCACTAATGTTGTTGTGGCTGAATGGAAGCACATCCTCGCAGCAATGTTCCATCATCTGGTGGAAAGCCTTCCCAGAAGAGTGGAGGCCAACTCCATATCAATGACCATGATTTTGGAATGAAAAGTTCAACAAGCAGGTGTCCACATACTCTTAGCCATGTAGTGTAGCTGCTAGCTATCGGTCTGAAAACGTTGTAGCCAGGAAGCTAGTTTGATGCACAGTGCACAAAGTTCTTCATAATCACAGAAAAAAACATGAACGAATCGTGTTGGCAATAGCTATTTGAAAATAATCATATGTGTTTAAAAAAATATACATTTTTACAGGTTCTGATGCTGGCATCTCTGATATTGTGAACTCTTGACTCTGTACAATACTTGAAGGAAAGAAACACAAGCCAGGGGGACAAGGCCAGTTTGTCTGGGGACCGTCACGATGTCTAAGACCAGAGAGTCAGTCAAGGTGGTGGTCCGCTGTCGACCCATGAATGAGAAGGAGCGGGCAGCCAACTTTGAGAGGGTGGTGCAGGTGGATGTGAAGCTGGGCCAGGTGGCCGTTCGAAACCCCCGGGGGGCTGCAGCCCACGAACACCCCAAGGTCTTTACATTTGACTCTGTGTACGACTGGAACTCCAAACAGGTAGATCTCTATGATGAAACCTTCAGGCCCCTGGTAGACTCTGTCTTACTTGGTTTCAATGGGACCATATTTGCATACGGCCAGACAGGTACAGGAAAGACTTACACTATGGAGGGGGTGCGCAATGACCCAGAGAGAAGGGGTGTAATCCCCAATTCCTTTGAGCACGTCTTCACACACATCTCCCGCTCCCAGAACCAGCAGTACCTGGTGAGGGCCTCGTACCTGGAGATCTACCAGGAGGAGATCAGGGACCTGCTGTCCAAGGACCAGTCCCGCCGGCTGGAGCTGAAAGAGAGGCCAGACACAGGTGTATACGTCAAGGACCTGTCCTCCTTCGTCACTAAGAGCGTACGAGAAATAGAGCACGTCATGAACGTGGGGAACCAGAACCGCTCAGTGGGCTCCACCAACATGAACGAGCACAGTTCCCGATCACATGCCATTTTCGTCATTACCATCGAGTGCAGCGAGCTGGGCGTCGACGGAGAGAACCATATTCGAGTGGGCAAACTGAACCTGGTGGACCTGGCTGGCAGTGAGAGGCAGACCAAGACAGGAGCCCAAGGAGAGCGCCTGAAGGAAGCCACCAAGATTAACCTGTCCCTGTCAGCCTTGGGGAATGTCATCTCTGCCCTAGTGGACGGCAGGAGTACCCACATCCCCTACCGCGACTCCAAGCTCACCCGCCTGCTACAGGACTCCCTGGGGGGCAATGCCCGCACAGTCATGGTGGCTAACATCGGACCAGCCTCTTACAACGTGGAGGAAACACTGACCACGTTACGCTACTCAAACCGGGCCAAGAACATTAAGAACAAGCCCCGCGTCAACGAGGACCCTAAAGATGCTCTGCTCAGGGAGTTCCAGGAAGAGATTGCTCGGCTCAAAGAGCAGTTAGAGAAACGCTCAGGGAAGAAGAAGAGGGGGGTTGGAGAAGCTGGGGATGAACTAGAAGAGGACACAGAGGATGGAGAGACGGAGGAGGATGATGGTGTAGAACCATTTGATAAAGTGGGTGCAGATTATTGGCGTGTACAGCAGGAAAAGTTGGAGAGGGAGCGGAAGGCCATCATGGAGGATCACAGTCTGGTGGCGGAGGAGAAACAGAGGCTGCTAAAGGAGAAGGAGAGGAAGATGGACGCCCTGAAAAAGGAGCAGGAAGCAGGCGAGATGCTGACTGCCAAAGTCAAGGTGAGGAGACTACATTCTGGTCCTTTTCACCCCAACATTCTCTTTTTCATTCTATACAGTACCCGGCAAAAGTTTGGACACATCTACTCATTCAAGGGTTTTTCTTTATTTGTACTATTTTCTACTTTGTAGAATAATAGTGGAGACCTCAACTATAGAATCATGTAGTAACCAAAGAAGTGTTAAACAAATTAAATAAAAATGATATTCAAAGTAGCCACCCTTTGCCTTGATGACAGCTTTGCACACTCTTGGCATTCTCTCAACCAGCTTCATGAGGTAGTCACCTGGAATGCATTTTAATTAACAGGTGTGCCTTGTAAAAAGTTAATTTGTGGAATTTCTTGCCTTAATGCGTTTGAGTCAATCAGTTGTGTTGTGACATGGTAGGGGTGGTATACAGATGATAGCCCTATTTGGTAAAAGACCAAGTCCATATTATGGCAAGAACAGCTCAAATAAGCAAAGAGATATGACATTCCATCATTACTTTAAGATATGAAGGTCAGTCAATGTGGACAATTTCAAGAACTTTGAAAGTTTCTTCAAGTGCAGTCGCAAAAACCATCAAGCGCGTTCAGAGGAGACTGCGTGAATCAGGCCTTCATGGTCGAATTTCTGCAAAGAAACCACTACTAAAGGACACAAATAATAAGAGACTTGCTTGGGCCAAGAAACACGAGCAATGGACATTAGACTAGTGGAAATCTGTCCTTTGGTCTGATGAGTCCAAATTTGAGATTTTTGGTTCCAACTGCCGTGTCTTTGTGAGATGCAGAGTAGGTGAACGGATGATCTCCGCTTGTGTGGTTCTCACCGCGAAGCATGGAGGAGGAGGAGGTGTGATGGTGGGGGGGTGCTTTGCTGGTGACACTCTGTGATTTATTTAGAATTCAAGGCACACTTAACCAGCATGGCTACCACAGCATTCTGCAGCGATACGCCATCCCATCTGGTTCGCGCTTAGTCCCACTATCATTTGTTTTTCAACAGGACAATGACCCAACATGCATCCAGGCTGTGTAATGGCTATATGACCAAGAAGGAGAGTGATGGAGTGCTGCATCAGATGACCTGGCCTCCACAATCACCTGACCTCAACCCAATTGAGATGCTTTGGGATGAGTTTGACCACAGAGTGAAGGAAAAGCAGCCAACAAGTGCTCAGCATATGTGGGAACTCCTTCAAGGCTGTTGGAAAAGCATTCCAGGTGAAGCTGGTTGAGAGAATGCAGTGTGTGCAAAGCTGTCATCAAGGCAAAGGGTGGCTACTTTGCAGAATGTGTTTAACACTTTTTTTTACTTTTTTTTTTTTACTACACGATTCCATGTGTTAATTCAGTTTTGATGTCTTCACTATTATTCTACAATGTAGAAAATAGTTAAAATAACAAAAACCCTTGAATGAGTAGGTGTGTCCAAACTTTTGACTGCTATTTTGTGTTTCCCTCACACCTCTTGTGTCCTCTCCCAGGCGATGGAGAGTAAGCTTCTGATGGGCGGGAAGAACATCGTGGACCACACCAATGAACAACAAAGGATCCTCGAACAGAAGAGACAGGAAATCGCTGAACAGGTAATATGTATGGATGGACTTTTATTGATGGAGAGAATTGAACACTCAATAGACAATCTTAATAGTATTGATTTGCCATCTGATGGGAAGAGTTCAATTATTTATGTGAGTAGTGTTCTTTGTGGGATTACACATCCTTGCCCTTCTTACTGAGAGGATGTGTGTGTGTGTAGAAACGCAGAGAGAGGGAGATGCAACAGCAGGTGGAGAATCGTGACGAGGAGACCCTGGAGTTGAAGGAGACATACAGCTCTCTACAACAGGAAGTAGACGTCAAGACAAAGAAGCTGAAAAAGGTCGATGAGGAACTGTATCAAAATAGTGCATTTGATTCCATAGAAAACTGTCCTTTATGTTGTCAGTTTACTAGAGTTAAAAGGCGATTGTGGCATGCACAATGTGCTCAGTTTTCCTTGGCGCTTGGTACGTTTGTTTGTTACACTGAAACCATGGTGTCATCTCCTCTTGTGCTCTCTGCCTCATTATACCTCTGATTCTTCTCCCCTCAGCTTTTTGCGAAGCTACAGGCAGTGAAAACTGAGATCTATGAGGTCCAGGAGTTGCACATCAAGGAGAGACAGGAGCTGGAGCAGACCCAGAATGAGTTGACCAGGGATCTCAAACTCAAGTATGGACCCTGCCAGGCCACCAACCAGCACACATCTCTCATTTCTCACACACTATATATATATATTTATATATATATATAATATATATAAAAGATCAATGTTGTCTATTTTGGTTGTTCCCCTCTGACAATGAGCACATTCCTGGAATAAACATGAGTGATTTAGCTTTGGCCTTGAATATCAGGAAGGAACATGGAGAGTTGTTCTAGATTAGGTATTATACTGCGGTTCCCCCCCCCCCCCCCCCCCATGACTGCCTAGGCATCCTCCTATTATCAATGTTAGTATCCTCAGGCCGTTAAGAGGTGACCTTGTTATTCTGTCTGCCAGGCATCTCATCATTGAGAACTTCATCCCCGTGGAGGAGAAGAATAAGATTGTGAACAGGGCGTTCTTGGACGAGGAGGACGACCACTGGAAGATGCGTCCCATCACACGCATAGAGGAGTATGTGCAAATTAATTATGCAGTAGTAGTTAGATATACACATGGTCAAATATGCGTACAAAACATGCTGCAATAATGCATACATGTACAGGGTTTGACCTAAGTGGTTGGCAAATCCCTCGTGTAGGAAGGAACACATACAATTTGTATGCCTTTTTGATAACCCTCATAACAAATGATATGGCTGTCTTTTTGATAACTCTCTCTCAGTGACCAGCAGATGATGACCAGGCCAGTGTCAGCGGTGGGCTACAGAAGACCCCTGAGCCAGCACGCCCGCACGTCCATGGTGATAAGGGCTGATGTCAGATACAAGGTATGATCTTCTTTATTCTCTCTGTCCCTCTCCCCTCCCTCTGCGCTCTGTCCCTCCCTCTGCTCTCTGTCCCTCTGTCTTCTCCGCTCCCTCTGCTCTCCCTCTCCCCTCCCTCTGCTCTCTGTCCCTCCCTCTGCTCTCTGTCCCTCCCTCTCCCCTCCCTCTGCTCTCCCTCTCCCCTCCGTCTGCATTCTGTCCCTCCCTCTGCTCTCTGTCCCTCTGTCTTCTCCCCTCCCTCTGCTCTCCCTCTCCCCTCCCTCTGCTCTCTGTCCCTCCCTCTGCTCTCCCTCTCCCCTCCCTCTGCTCTCTGTCCCTCCCTCTGCTCTCTGTCCCTCCCTCTCCCCTCCCTCTGCTCTCCCTCTCCCCTCCCTCTGCTCTCTGTCCCTCCCTCTGCTCTCTGTCCCTCCCTCTGCTCTCTGTCCCTCTGTCTTCTCCGCTCCCTCTGCTCTCCCTCTCCCCTCCCTCTGCTCTCTGTCCCTCCCTCTGCTCTCTGTCCCTCCCTCTCCCCTCCCTCTGCTCTCCCTCTCCCCTCCGTCTGCATTCTGTCCCTCCCTCTGCTCTCTGTCCCTCTGTCTTCTCCCCTCCCTCTGCTCTCCCTCTCCCCTCCCTCTGCATTCTGTCCCTCCCTCTGCTCTCTGTCCCTCCCTCTCCCCTCCCTCTGCTCTCCCTCTCCCCTCCGTCTGCATTCTGTCCCTCCCTCTGCTCTCTGTCCCTCCCTCTCCCCTCCCTCTGCTCTCCCTCTCCCCTCCCTCTGCATTCTGTCCCTCCCTCTGCTCTCTGTCCCTCACTCTCCCATCCCTCTGCTCTCTGTCCCTCACTCTCCCATCCCTCTGCTCTCTGTCCCTCCCTCTGCTCTCCCTCTCCCCTCCCTCTGCATTCTGTCCCTCCCTCTGCTCTCTGTCCCTCCCTCTCCCATCCCTCTGCTCTCTGTCCCTCTGTCTTCTCCCCTCTCTCTGTCCCTGGTGACTGTGACTCACGCCTCGGCCTCTGAGTGGTAGCAGTCCCCCCCCCCCCCTCTGTCTGTTTCACCAGGCTGAGAATATCCTGATGCTGGAGATGGACCTGCCTGCTCGGACCACTAAGGAGTATGAGGAGCCGGTCATAGCGCCCACGGTAGCAGCAGCGTTGGAGGATGCTCTGCGGGAAGAGGATGCGATCCAGGTGGATGCCTCTGGGTTCCACAGCAGCCTCGGACCCACCCAGACCACCAGCACTGGGGCAGTCAAGAAACCAAAGTCTGGGTAAGGCGCTGTCCCATTCCGTACAAATCATCAAATTTGTATTTGTCACAGGCTTTGAAAAACAACAAGTGTAGACTAAAAGTGAAATGCTTACAAGGGGGGGGAATGTAAATAGAAAAATAAAATAAGGAATAAATACACAATGAGTAATGATCACTTGGCTATATACACGGGGTACCAGTACTGAGTGGATGTACAAGATATTTGAGGTAGATATGTACACTATATATACAAAAGTATGTGGACACCCCTTCAAATTAGTGGATTTGGCTATTTCAGCCACACCCCTGTTGCTGACAGGTGTATAAAATCGAGCACACCACCATGCAATCTCCATAGACAAACATTGACAGTAGAATGGCATTACTGAAGATCTCAGTGACGTTCAACGTGGCACTGTCATAGGATGCCACCTTTCCAACAAGTCAGTTTGTCAAATTTCTGTTAGACTGCCCCCGTGAACTAAGTGCTGTGAAGTAGAAAGGTCTAGGAGCAACAACGGCTCTGCTGCAAAGTGGTAAGCAACACAAGCTCAAAGAACAGTACCGCCGAGTGCAACACTCACCACTGAGTTCCAAACTGCCTCTGGAAGCAACGTCTGCACAAGAACTGTTTGTCGAGAGCTTTTTGAAATTGTTTTCCATGGCCGAGCAGCCGCACACAAGCCTAAGATAACCATGTGCAATGCCAAGCGTTGGCTGGAGTGGTGTGAAGCTCACCGCCATTGGACTCTGGAGCAGTGGAAACGCGTTCTCTGGCGTGATGAATCACCCTTCCCCATATGGCAGTCCGATGGACAAATCTGGGTTTGGCTAATGCCAGGAGAACACTACCTGCCCCAATGCATAGTTCCAACTGTAAAGTTTGGTGGAGGAATAATGGTCCGGGGCTGTTTTTCATGGTTTGGGCTAGGCCCCTTAGTTCCAGTGAAACGAAATCTTAATGCTACAGCATACAATGACATTCAAGATTTGTTCTGTGCATTAATATGAATGGTTTTGGAGTGAGATGTTTGACGAGCAGGTGTCTACATACTTTTACTAATGTAGTGTACATACAACTATAAATAAAGTGACTAGGCAACAGGATAGATAATAAACTAACCGCATCGTATGTGATGAGTCAAAAGAGTTGGTGCAGAAAGGGTTAATGCAGATAACCAAATAACTACCCGGACTAACTATTCAAATCAAACTTTATTGGTCACATACACACATTCTTAGCAAGTGTTATTGTTGTGTAGTGAAATGCTTGTGTTCCTAGCTCCAACAGTGCAGTAGTATCTAACAATACACAAATGTAAAATAGAATAAAGAAATATATAAATATTAGGATGAGCAGTGTCGGAGTGGCATTGACTAAAATACAGTAGAATACAATACAGTATATACATATGAGATGAGCAAAGCAGTATGTAAACATTATTAAAGTGACTAGTGTTCCATTATTGAAGTGGCCAGTGATTCCATGTCTATGTATATAGGGCAGCAGTCTCTAAGGTGCAGGGTTGAGTAACCGAGTGGTAGCCGGCTAGTGATGGATATTTAAGTCTGATGACCTTGATGGAAGCTGTTTTTCAGTCTCTGTCCCAGCTTTGATGCACCTGTACTGACCTCGCCTTCTGGGTGAACAGGCCGTGGCTCGGGTGGTTGTTGTCCTTGATGATCTTTTTTGCCTTTCTGTGACATCGGGTGCTGTAGGTGTCCTGGAGGGCAGGTAGTTTGCCCCCGGTGATGCATTGTGCAGACCTCACTACCCTCTGGAGAGCCGTACGGTTGTGGGCGGAGCAGTTGCCATACCAGGCGGTGATACAGCCTGACAGGATGCTCTCAATTGTGCATCTGCAAAAGTTTCTGAGGGTCTTAGGGGCCAAGCCAAATTTCTTCAGCCTCCTGAGGTTGAAGAGGCGCTGTTGCGCGTTCTTCACCACACTGTCTGTGTAGGTGGACCATTTCAGATCGTCAATTACGTTTACACCGAGAAACTTGAAGCTTTCCACCTTCTCCACTGCGGTCCTGTTGATGTGGATAGGGGCGTGCTCCCTCCACTTTTTCCTGAAGTCCACGATCAGCTCCTTCGTTTTGTTGACATTGAGGGAGAGGTTATTTTCCCTCACCACCTCCCTGTAGGCTGTCTCATCATTGTTGGTAATCAGGCCTTCTACTGTTGTCATCTGCAAACTTGATGATTGAGTTGGAGGCGTGCATGGCCATGTAGTCATGGGTGAACAGGGAGTACCGGAGTGGACGGAGCACCCACCCTTGTGGGGCCCCTGTGTTGAGGATCAGCAAAGTGGAGGTGTTGTTTCCTACCTTCACCATCTGGGGGCAGCCGTCAGGAAGTCCAGGACCCAGTTGCGCAGGGCGGGGTTCAGACCCAGGGCCTCGAGCTTAATGATGAGCTTGGAGGGTACTATGGTGTTGAATGCTGAGCTATAGTCAATGAACAGCATTCTGACGTACAGTTGAAGTCGGAAGTTTACATACACCTTAGCCAAATACATTTAAACTCAGTTTTTCACAATTCCTGACATTTAATCCTTGTAAAAATGTCCTGTTTTAGGTCAGTTAGGGTCATCACTTTATTTTAAGAATGTGAAATGTCGGCATAATAGCAGAGAATGATTTGTTTCAGCTTTTATTTCTTCAGCCACACCAATGTGTCAGAGGAAACGCCGTACAGCTGGCGATCGAGGTCAGCTTGCAGGTGCACGGCTCTGCCACAAGGAGTCGCTAGAGCGCGATGGTACAAGACAATCCCGGCCGGCCAAACCCTCCTCTAACCCGGACAATGCTGGGAAAATTGTGCGCTGTCTCATGGGTCTCCCGGTGATGGCCGACTGTGACACAGCCTGGAATCGAACCCGGGGCTGTAGTGAAGCCTCAAGCACTGCTGCGCCACTTGGAAGGCCCAGCTGCAGAGGGCCCATGCCAAATCTTTTCAGACTCCTGACAACTGTTGGTGTGTGTGTGTGGACCATGATAATTCCTTAGTGATTAGGTGTTTTAATCCCAGGGTCCTTAGCTAGTGCTGAGCTTGGAGAGTAATGGACAATGGTGTTGACTACAGCTCAGCCTTCAATGAACAGCATTCTAACGTGTCCCTTTTTGTCCAGAAGGGAAATGGAAGTGTGGAGTGCAATCGAGATTGTATCATCTATGGATCTGTTGGGGCGGAATGCGAATTGGAGTGGGTCCAGGGTGTGAGCCATAACCAGCCTTTCAAAGCTTTTCATGGCTAGAGATGTAAGTGCTATGTGGCGATAGTCATTTAGACATGTTACCTTGGCTTTCTTGTGCACAGAGACTCTGGTGGTCTGCTTGAAACATGTAACTATTACAGACTGAGTCAGGGAGATGTTGAAAATGTCAGTGAAGACACTTGCCAGCTGGTCAGTGCATTCTGAGTTCTGGTAATCCGGCTGGCCCTGCAGCCTTGTGAATGTTTAACGTGTTTAAAGGTCTTCCTCACATCGGCTACGGAGAGAGTGATCACACAGTTGTCCGGAACAGCTGGTGCTTTGTTGCTTGCCTCAGTGTTGGTTGCCTCAAAGCGAGGTATTTAGCTCGTCTGGTAAACTCGCGTCACTGGACAGCTCGCGGCTGGGTTTCCCTTTGTAATCCATGATAGTTTGTAAGCCCTGCCACCTCTGAGCGTCCGAGTCGGTGTAGTAGGATTCGATCTTGGTCCTATATTTACGTTTTGCCAGTTTGATGGTTCGTTGGAGGGCTTTTATGATGCTGATAAAGATGGCACCTCTACAGACGGTCCCTAACTGAGCATTCGCATTCTCTCAAGATGCTGAAGGAAAGAAATCAAATATTTCTACTCCTGTTTCCAAGTAATAATTTTGCTGTAAGAAGTAATGCTTAATTCTGCAGTAGTTCTTTAATATTAAGGCTATGTGAGTGGTTTTATATACCTACAGTAAGTGTCCAGATTTCTGTTTCCATTCAACCCATCTAAACAGAAGGCTACAGTTCCCTTGACATGCCATAAGCCTATTTGAAGTCTCTGTATAGTGATTATCGAATGTGTACAGCGCCTCACAATCATCACACATAACAACATAACACTGCTATCATCTTAAAACCACGTTACCTGATCTTTCCCAAACATGACTTTTCTGGCCCTCCCTTCTCCCCCCCCCCCCAACTCTTCATTTCACAGCTTTTCGCTTATTGAATTAAACTCCGACATTGTCCTTTTTGCCTCCATGGATTGAAGTGAATGTTTTCTGTCTGTATCTAAAAGCGATTGGTGTGAAGGCTATTTGCACGTACACTTAGGCCCTCAAGATTAGGCTTACGCACTAATACCAGGCAGCCTAAAATAATGGAAGAAAAACCTCAATGTAGGACATAGATATGAATTATGCATTTCTGGATGTGTTTTTTTTATTTTTATGGTATTGTTTTCTCATCCACCCTCCCCTCATCCACACAATATTTCATGACCCTAAACCAGTCCGCCCCGCGGATATAACCACGGGGACTGCGAGTTATGAGTCAACCCATACGTCACTAGTCTACGGCTTCTCATGGGGTATTCTAACTCGGCTGAGTAGAACCTCGATATTTTTTTATTTTTTTTATATATAAGAGATTGCACACCAGTTAACAAAGAGACACCCCCCCCCCCGATCTTCCCTGACGTCACCATTCTGTCCTGCCAAGATTTATATTGCCCTTGTTCAGCTACAACTCTGAGAAACATAGGATATTACAGTTCTTTAGGTCCCGTTGATAAGTCTCATCCAGTTTATTCTCCAGTGGGTAGAGGTGACCTATCTGTTCTCTGACGTAGTCTCCTCCTCCTGCGCACTGGCCTCCTATAGCGCCGTCTCCTCCTCCTTTGAGTGTTGGGGATTTGGGCCTGGTCTGCGATAATCCATGTCTTTCACCTCCGACTCATTGAAGTAGAAATCTTCGTCGAAATCGAGGTTAGTGATCGCTGTTCTGATGTCCAGAAGCTCTTTTCTGTCAAGAAATGATGGCGGCAACATTATGTACAAAAAAACGTTACGCTCGCCGCAAAAAAATAGCACAATTGGTCAGGAGCCGTAAAATGGTCACTTCCCTCCAATGCCATTCTGGGTTTTGTCCTTTAGTTATTTCAGTAGGGAGGGTTTCTGCCTGTTTAGTGTCACAGGTCTACTCGATACCACAGGGTTTATAAAGCAATAGTCATAAGCAAATTTAGAAGCCATCCAATGATGTTTCCACATCAGTACCCCCCCCCCCCCCCCCCCCCCCAAAAAAATAACGTTATCTTCTCTTCCAACCAGCCGACCTAAAACGGGTAAGAAGACTGGCACCCCTACTTCTCGCACCCCCAACTCTCCATACAGCCCCTCCAGCCCAGGACATCCTTTATACCCTCAATCCCGTGGGCTGGTGCCCAAGTGATAACTCCACACATTTCCTGTTTTTGGACCCAAAATTGAAGACTGCTTTTTGTTTTGTTTTTCTACTGACTGCAAATCAGTCTGCAAGAGAAAGTGACGGAGACTCAAGACTGATTCAAGCACTTTTATTTTTTATATATATTTTTATTTTACCTGAGACCATAGCTCTTATCATTTTTTCATTTTTTTAAAGAGATTTGTATCTACCTTACCAACCCACATGGTTACTGCAGTGCAGTACAATACTATGCCATCTGTGTGTGATGTTCCAGAGACAAGCAGTTGAGTACTACCTTCCCTTTAAGTCTGGCCTAAGTCTTATGGGTCCCACACATGTTCTTAATGTAAACAGATAAGGATGGTGTCGTCTAGACCAATCCTTTTTTGAGCTCTAGTTCACTACTATGCATGTGTCCTCCTGGGCCCCTCCTAGGTCTGCAGTGTGATGGGAGGAGACGTGGACATGGGGGGCTGGCGTCTGAAAGGACAGATTACACCTTGATCTCAATGCTTTGCTGTACATGTCAATGACATGGTGGGGGGAGTGTGTTTCTCTGTGCAGAAGTGGTTGTGTATGTCAATGTCCCTACTTTAGGTTTACAAGCTGTTATCCAGGTCTGTCTGTTACACAGTTGAGCTTTAATTCTCTGTTGTCCTCAATAAGTGGGGAGTGTTTTGTTTGTACTGCATGGTGAACTGACTGTACAGGCCGGAGGGTGAGGCACGCTGCAACACGTCATGTCACGTGGTCCGGTCGCTGCTGGAATCACTACATGCTGTTCTTCCTGGAGCACATATGATGACAGGCATATGGAAGAGGGGAACTAGAGGTCAACACAAGCCAAATCATCTATCAGGGTTCTGAGGTGCCTTAGATTCTCCAGACTCTACAGACCTACAGCGGCTGGCTAAAGGAGAGGTAGGGAGCTGTATGTTGCCTCAACCTCATCTTTACCCACCTCCGATCTGGCTCTGAGTGTTCCTTGGAATCAACTGATTTGTGGTACCTTAAACTTTCTACCTATGTCAAAAGGCCTCAATCAAAATGGACGTAGCTTTCCTTGTATGTTTTGGATAAATACGCAGTCTTAATTCACTGTTTTTAAACCTGCATCTCTGAGCGTTGTCCCTACTCCCTCTTTGCTACTGCAGGGTTATACTACCCTGTGACAGTATATGTGTATAGAAAGTCCTGTATCACCTTTGCAGTTGTAAAAAATTAAATACTGAAAAGTTAAATTATAATCTTTTTTTTTTCATTTTTATACACAACTGTAGATTTTATTTTATTTTTTTGAAATATACTTTTTGGATTTGTATAATTTTAAGTGCACTTTAATGTTGTGTTTCTGACACGGTATGTGCATTTCAAATGGCTTTAGTTTTTTAGTTAAAAAAATATATATTTTAAGGTCAGATCAACTGTTGCACAATGTTTTATATGGGAAGGATGCGTTCTATCCTAAAATGTGATGTTCACTCAGATTCTGTGTTGAGACTTGTATGCATTTGGCATGATGGTAATCTTTATACAATGGTTAGCCCCTATTATTATTTTTAAATACTTCTGACCATATAAAGCTAACATTAATTCAGCATGATTTTTTGAAAATTCTTACGTCGCCATAGAATTTGGCATCTAAAATAAATCCCTACATTTTTATCCCGTTGTCATGTCACCGTATCTAAACTTTATAAGATGTTTGCTATTCATGAGCAGATTATTGTTTTTGACACATTTTAAGATAATGCACTACAATCGGTGTGACTGGCAACGCAGAAGTCCAACTTTTTAAACTTTTTTTTTTTTAATAAAGATTACGTAATTACACATTGTTCTATTTTCATTTAAATGAGTGAAACTGATGTGTGGTGGCGTTAGTGCTATAAATTATATGATCACATGCTCAACTTTAGCATAAATGGACTTTATTAACAGCAGTCAAAAAAGTACGGCTCAAATTCCAAAATAACATCCTTAAAACACGGTGCAAAAGTACAACACATATACATTTGACAGAACTTAAGGAATGGTTTGAAAGACTTCAGACCTTATCGCTCATATTCTACCACAGTATTAAAATGTACACGATCACAACACGTGCTATGAGTCGGATGAACAAAGCAGTCTGCCTGGCCAAGTAAAGCTTTTATCACTTAACATTTGGAATCAATGTGAAAGCGTTATATTAAAAGGACAAATCAGAATCGTTTTGACTCAAATGCCAATTTCATGCGACATACTGTAGGTGTGACACCAGAGGCTGACTTAAGTTTTGAACTTATCTGAATGTTGAATCGAGGCAAGAGGTTAACATCCAGTCTGTAACTAAGGTATATCTGTAGCAAGTATGAGCTAAAGAATATATCTATATATAAAATTGTATTTATATGCAGATGACCACTACACAATGTATAATAACTAAACAAGCAAAAATATAAACCTTCACACATCAACAAAATGGCATCAGTCAGAAATGAAAGGTTTATTTTTTCTCTGCTGTTTTGACAGCACACATAGTAGCTACATGCATTTCCTGTCTTATGTCATTCCAGGCTTATAGCAGTGGCATGGCACACTACATGGCCAAAAGTATGTAGACACCTGCTCGTCAAACATCTCATTCCAAAATCATGGTCGTTAATATGGAGTTGGTCTCCCATTTGCTGCTATAACAGCCTCCACTCTTCTGCGAAGGCTTTCCACTAGATGTTGGGACTTGCTTCCATTCAGCCACAAGCATTATTAGTGAGGTTGGGCACTGATATTGGGCGATTAGGCCTGGCTCGCAGTCAGCGTTCCAATTCATCCCCAAGGTGTTAGATGAGGTTGAGGTCAGGGCTCTGTGCAGGCCAGTCAAGCTCTTGCCCACCGATCTCGACAAACCATTTCTGTATTAACCTTGCTTTGTGCACAGGGGTATTGTCATGCTCTAACAGGAAAGGGTCTTCCCCAAACTGTTGCCACAGAATCGTCTAGAATGTCATTGTAGCGTTAAGATTTCCCTTCACTAGAACTAAGGGGCCTAGCCCGAACCATATAAAAACAGCCCCTGACCATTATTCCACCTCCACCAAACTTTAGTTGCCTAGCCCGAACCATATAAAAACAGCCCCTGACCATTATTCCACCTCCACCAAACTTTAGTTGCCACTATACATTCGGGCAGGTATTGTTCCAAACCCAGATTTGTCCATCGGACTGCCAGATGGTGAAGCATGATTCATCACTCCAGAGAACGCGTTTCCACTGCTCCAGAGTCCAATGGCGGTGAGCTTTACACCACTCCAGCCGACGCATGACATTGCACATGGTTATCTTAGGCTTGTGTGCGGCTGCTCGGCCATGGAAACCCATTTCATGAAGCTCCCGACGAACAGTTCTTGTGCTGACGTTGCTTCCAGAGGCAGTTTGGAACTTGGTAGTGAGTGTTACAACCGGGAACAGACAACTTTTACACGCTTCAGCACTCGTCAGTCCCGTTCTGTGAGTTTGTGTGGCCTACCACTTCGTGGCTGAGCCGTTGTTGCTCCTAGACGTTTCCACTTCACAATAACAGCACTTACAGTTGACCGGGGCAGTTCTAGCAGGACAGAAATTTGACAAACTGACTTGTTGGAAAGGTGGCATCCTATGACGGTGGCACGAAAGTCAGCACTTCAGTAAGGCCATTCTACTGACTGTTTGTCTATGGAGATTGCATGGCTGTGTGCTTGATTTTATACATCTGTCAGCAACAGGTGTGGCTGAAATAGCTGAATCCACAAATTTGAAGGGGTGTCCACATACTTTTGTAGAAAAAAAACATGATCCTCTGTAAACTAACTTTCACTATTGATTACAGAGTAAACCAAAAGACCAGCTTTGGATAAATGTACACGTCAGGGTTGGAGTTAATTTATTCTTAATTAAATTAATTTAGAAGGTAATGAAATTCAACTAATGAAAAAATAAATCCCAGTTTTTCTCTACCTATGAATCAAATTTCAATTATTTTCCAGAACTGACTGAATTAAAAATGGCACTGAACCATTTTAGAGGGAAAAGTAAATACATTTACAAAAATAAGAGGATTTGAGCAGAATCCATCATAACAATGGAAGAAGCATGATCATCCCTAGTCTGATTGTCATGTTCAAACTGAAACATCTGCTGGACATGATCATGGCATCATAGAGTCTCCTGCATTTATTCTCAAGAAAGTTAACTCAAAACAACACCTAATATCCACTGCCAGTCTGCTAACAAAATAGAGTCAAACAATAATATCACTTTAAGTGTCTCTAAACCACAGGCATGTCAACAGACACCTCTACCACCTCATCAACAGACACCTCTACCACCTCATCAACAGACACCTCTACCACCTCATCAACAGACACCTCTACCACCTCATCAACAGACACCTCTACCACCTCTCATCAACAGACACCTCTACCACCTCTCATCAACAGACACCTCTACACCACCTCTACACCACCTCATCAACAGACACCTCTACCACCTCTCATCAACAGACACCTCTACCACCTCTACACCACCTCATCAACAGACACCTCTACCACCTCTACACCACCTCATCAACAGACACCTCTACCACCTCTACACCACCTCATCAACAGACACCTCTACACCACCTCATCAACAGACACCTCTATCAGCTCCATACCACCTCATCAACAGACACCTCTACCACCTCTCATCAACAGACACCTCTACCACCTCTCATCAACAGACACCTCTACCACCTCTCATCAACAGACACCTCTACCACCTCTACACCACCTCATCAACAGACACCTCTACCACCTCTACACCACCTCATCAACAGACACCTCTACCACCTCTACACCACCTCATCAACAGACACCTCTACCACCTCTACACCACCTCATCAACAGACACCTCTACCACCTCTACACCACCTCATCAACAGACACCTCTACCACCTCTACACCACCTCATCAACAGACACCTCTACCACCTCTACACCACCTCATCAACAGACACCTCTATCAGCTCCATACCACCTCATCAACAGACACCTCTACCACCTCTCATCAACAGACACCTCTACCACCTCTCATCAACAGACACCTCTACCACCTCTCATCAACAGACACCTCTACCACCTCTCATCAACAGACACCTCTACACCACTTCTCATCAGAGGTCAAACATCTCTCTGGCTTCTGGAAACTACTTAAATGACAAACTTTCTCCTCCACTCTGACACTATCCCATCTTCTCCCCCAGTCTCTCCATTTATGAAGCACAAGGCTCGATAGCAATCTCAGATGGTTCTTCCAGTCTCTCGTAGTACAGAAGATCTGGACCAACGTGCTCTGGGACATGTGGCTGCAGGTGATGTCCAATAGGTAGAGCCATGTCTTCCAACCAGATAACAGACACCACCATAGGTCTAGGGCTCACTCAGCACAGAATATATAATGTATTCCATTCTCACACACAGCTTAAGGGGGAAACAACTTCTGTTGGGTTGAGTGAAAAAGTTAAATCACAAAGATCCTCAATTCGCAACTACTGAAACAAAAATCCATTAACATAATTGATCTGTTTGGCTGTCTAAAACATCTGCACCATTGAGAAAGCTAAGTTACTGAGTACCAGAGAGCCTAGAGACGCCTTTCTATCCCCAAGGTGAAACCCTTCCCATACGGGTCAAATATGTCTCCTTCTTACAGTGACAGGAAAAGAGTAAGAAACAGTGAGTCTGGGTCTCTGTTACTGACTGTGTCGCTGTTACTGACTGTGTTTCTGTTACTGACTGTGTTTCTGTTACTGAAAAAATCAATCCATAAAATCAAAAATTATAATCTCTTGAATGAACCAACATTCCCTATCCATACAAAAGCATGTAGATGAAAATGGACCTATAGCGAAAATAAACGCCAAATACTGTAGAGCCATAATTACATTCCAGATTAGAAACAGAGATCCAGTCAGTAACAGAGACACAGTCAGGGGTCAGTAACAGAGACCCAGTCAGTAACAGAGACCCAGTCAGTAACAGAGACCCAGTCAGTAACAGAGACCCAGTCAGTAACAGAGACACAGTCAGTAACAGAGACACAGTCAGGGATCAGTAACAGAGACCCAGTCAGTAACAGAGACCCAGTCAGTAACAGAGACCCAGTCAGTAACAGAGACCCAGTCAGTAACAGAGACCCAGTCAGTAACAGAGACCCAGTCAGTAACAGAGACCCAGTCAGTAACAGAGACACAGTCAGTAACAGAGACACAGTCAGGGGTCAGTAACAGAGACACAGTCAGTAACAGAGACCCAGTCAGTAACAGAGACCCAGTCAGTAACAGAGACCCAGTCAGTAACAGAGACACAGTCAGTAAGAGAGACCCAGTCAGTAACAGAGACCCAGTCAGTAACAGAGACCCAGTCAGTAACAGAGACCCAGTCAGTAACAGAGACCCAGTCAGTAACAGACACCCAGTCAGTAACAGAGACACAGTCAGTAAGAGAGACCCAGTCAGTAACAGAGACACAGTCAGTAAGAGAGACCCAGTCAGTAACAGAGACCCAGTCAGTAACAGAGACCCAGTCAGGTGTTGTTGGTTTCTGCTGGGTGCTGTATCTGTGGAGAAGTCATTTCTCCCGGCAGTACAGCAGGTACTTCTTCAGAGGCTCCGGGAGGGGCAAAACGAGAATCCTCTCTCTCAGGATGTTTACAGGTGGCTCTGCTGGGAGTAGCTCCCCTGTCTCCTTTTCTGCTTCCTCCTCCTCCTCCCGGGCTACCCTTCGCTGCCCATCCTCCTGCCCCCCGTGGTTATTGTTGTTGTTGTCCAGGGGAGCAGGGGTGGGGTCAGCATTGCTCACCACACGCTTGTGTGCCAGTACTACAGAGGTGCAGTGGCGGCGGTGAACACGCCGGCGTTTAAAGCGTGGCCCGTACTTGTGGAGCCCACTGACCCCCAGGCCCCTGCCTCCTCCAAAAGAGCCCTGACCCCGTGGCTGACCCTCCCCGTTGTCCGTGGTCACTCTCAGGGTGTGGCGGATGGCTATACGAGCCAGCTCCTGCAGCGTCCGCACCTCAAACATGGCTGCTCCGTGGGTCACCACAGATCAGAAAGGAGAGAGAATGAAGAGAACGTTAGTATGCTTTGGATAGTGATCAAAACGGCTGTTTTTTTTCTATAGTGTTTCACTCATCTCTTCTGACTTCCATGTTATAACATCCCAAAGTGACAAGGTACTCACGTAGTGGGACGGTCTTGGGTTCACCGTTGGTGTTTTGTTGGGGCAGTGTCAGTGGAGCGAAGGACACAGCAATGATCTTTTTGGTCTCCCAGCTGCTCTGGCCTGTACGCCTGATCTTGGTCAGCTAAGAAGAGTATAAGAAGAGGGTACATTAGGGCAGGGGTTTCCCCAAACACAGTCTTGTCACCCACACCCCCAGGTGCACGTTTTGGTTTTTGCCCAAACACTACACATGAGTCAAATGATCAAAGCTTGATGATGAGATGGTTATTTGAATCAGCTGTGTAGTGCTAGAGCAAAAACCAAAACATTCCCCCGGGGGGGCGGGACCGAGTTTGGGAACCCCTGCATTAGAGTACATCCCTTTTGTGTATGGGACATAATTACATGTATGTATTTCAGTAGCTAGGTCTTCATCCTATTGGCTACAGATTTTCATGCATTATATTCTAAAATATGCACATTTTCTCATCATAGGGGTGTTTCCATCAAACTGACGGATAAAATGCTGTGCGTGATGACGTAGTGCACATAAAAATAACTTTTGCTGTTCAATTCCCACAAATAAAAAAAAATACAATGGGTTTCCATCGCATTTTCTTTAAGCTCATCACCATGCACTTTCACCACCCTGTGAAGTTCCTAACTTATTTCATCTGTAGCCTCATAAACTGCATGCTTTCCTGAGTCGTAGTGGGAAGACCACACAACATATCATTGTGTGACTCCAAGTTTACTTCAATTTGATGGTTATTATATCAATATTTGCGCATAAAGGCACTTTCACCGCCATTTATCGCATAATACATTTTACAGACAAAAAGATCACACCTTCTGTAGCGTATTTTATTTTGTCGACATTTGCTGAGTTCACTGACAAATTTGGCCTGTCATGACATTTTCTATCCGACTGAAGTACTTTAATCGCATAAAAAGGTTGGATGGAAACCTAGTTAGTGTGAGTATACAAACCTTCTCCTCCAAGGGCACTACCAGAATACCCCCCACTTTCAGCAGGTTCTTCATGAATTCTTCATGGTCTCTCTGCACCCCCGCCCCACAGTACACCCTGTCATACTGCCTGCTCTCAGAGGGGATCTCCAGGCAGTTCCCCGCCACAAAGGAAGGTTCGCAGAACTCAAACCTAAAAAACACAAATACAGTATAAACAAAAAGAGAAAAACAATCTATTTTCCAGGCTACACACTCCCACCTGATATTCAACTAGCCACGATGTCTACTGACAGAGAGAACACTTCAAGGCTGCTGTAGACTGGAAAGGCAATCAGAGGTAAAGAGTCTCACTTGTCAAAGCTTTCGCTGGTTTTGATGAAGTAGTCTAGCTTCTGGTAGGCATACTCAATCACATCAGCATATAACTCCACCCCATGGTTCACACCAAATGGACCTGGAACCAGGATTACAACAGAAAAAGAACAAACATCCACAATGCATTTCAATCAACTTTTCCAATCAGTTGGCCTGCTGATCTCCCTGATCTTCCAACTCCAACAAGGCCCAGAGTGGTTGTACTGTTGGCTACAGTAACTCACCCAGGCCCAGAGTGGTTGTACTGTTGGCTACAGTAACTCACCCAGGCCCAGAGTGGTTGTACTGTTGGCTACAGTAACTCACCCAGGCCCAGAGTGGTTGTACTGTTGGCTACAGTAACTCACCCAGGCCCAGTGTTTATTTTACAAGGTAAGTTGACTGAGAACACATTCTCATTTTACAGCAACAACCTGGGGAATAGTTACAGGGGAGAGGAGGGGGGATGAATGAGACAATTGTAAGCTGGGGATGATTAGGTGACAGTATGAGGGACAGCTTGGGAATTTAGCCAGGACACCGGGGTTAACACCCCTACGCTTACGATGAGTGCCATGGGATCTTTAGTGACCAGAGAGTCAGGACACACGTTTAACGTCCCATCAGAAAGACGGCACCCTACACAGGGCAGTGTCCCCAATCATTGCCCTAGGGCATTGGGATATTTTTTTTTAGACCCGAGGAAAGAGTTCCTCCTACTGGCCCTCTAACACTACTTCCAGCAGCATCTGGTCTCCCATCTATGGACCGACCAGGGCCAACCCTGCTTAGCTTCAGAACCAAGCCAGCAGTGGGATGCAGGGTGGTATGCTGCTGGCTAAACCAGTTACAGCAACTCACCCAGTATGAGTCCCACCATAGTGCTGAGGTACCCAGTCCCACTGCCCAGGTTGAGGAAGGACAGGCCAGGGTGAAGGTCCAGGGCCTCCATCACCTCAGAGTAGATACAGGGGGCTGATAGGTGGATGTTGCCGTGCCTCCAGGCCAGGTCCTTGTAGGCGCTGTCACGGTACTCCTCCAGGTAGTAGTCGGCCCGGTCGATGGCCCTGAAGGCCCGCTCCACCAGGTCCGAATGGATGTAGTGTGCCTCCTTCAAGTTGTCAATCAACTCGTCATTATCCTCGCCAGCGCTCACAGCTCCTCCCATCTTGACTGGCAAGAGAGAAGGGGAGCTTCTGAGCCTTTATCTGAAGAACAGAAACAGGTTGTGTGCAATTGAATTGAAAGAGTTTGTTGCATTGCAACCACTTTAACAAAACATCATCCTCCACTTCATATTTTGTACATTTCAGAATAAACAATCCCATTTTTGCCTTCCAATGACTTATACTGAAAGTGCTTCATGAAAAGACTTCCTCAGCACATTAGGTGTGAGTGCTGTACCTGTGGCCCCTGCGAACAATGCCAATGGGGAGATGACCAGCCAAATGTTGAGTGGGCCTGCTGTGTCATAAAGCAATAGAGAACAAAGGAGCCTGGCCACTTTAATGATGCTTGGTTCCTTTGATGCCCAAACAGCCATTGTGTTTGATTGCCAAATGACTAATTTAAGCACAATAAATGATTTGAGAAAATCCTCGATGGTAATGAATATTTCTGAATAACATTATGAATTTATTTTTCAACAGAGATTACAAATACACGACCATAAGATGGCGCTGTGGGACTTGGACCTTTGCCTTGTGTTAGGAGAAAAGTACACTATTTCCTGTAAAAGAACGCTGCGTTTTCTAACACAAACCTTAAAAACAACCACACCATGCTAAAAACAGCATATCATTTAGCAAGAAATGTCAAAATTACAATAACGTTACCCCATATGCATCGTGCATTCGATGACCTTCGCGAGACACGTTGCGGTTACTATTTTTGCGCAAGCTAACCCAATTGAGTCCAAAATATCCACAACAAATATGCAAACGTGTCAGATCATGTCAATTAAGTGGTTTAGTTAGTATCTAAATTGTTTTTAAGTGGTTGACACATTGGAAATCTGGAGAAAAAAAAGACAATCGTAATCTGAGTCTTCCACGCACGCAGGCAGAACAAAGATTCGGGACTAACGTTAGGCAAGGTCGACAGACACACGCCAACATAACGTTAATTGGAAGATATAATTACCTAGAACTTGATAATCAATTTTTCCGTGTTAAAATACCGATTGCCGCTACAAATCAGCTTGTTTTAAAGCTTTTGTTCGGTAGCGCTCAGACAGTTCACTGCTAGTGCTAGCTAGGCGCTAACGTTACAGCTTCTAACGTTACCCCCAAACGTTACAGCTTCTACCCCTAGCCATAAAACTGCTGAACAATTTATCAAATGGCTACCCGGACTATTTGCATTGCATACTAACCCTAACCCCCCCCCCCTTTTCAGTTTAAAAAATATATATTTTTGATTTTTGTACACTGCTGCTACTCGCTGTTTATTATCTATGCAGTCACTTTACCTCTACCAACGTACAAATGACCTCAACTAACCTGTACCCAAGCATTGTCACTGTACCCCCTGTATATAGCCTCGTTATTTTATTGTGTTACTTTTTTACTTAAGTTTATTAGGTAAATATTTTTCTTAACTATTTTCTTAAAACTGCATTGTTGGTTTAAGGGGATGTAAGCAAGCATTGCACTGTTAGGTCTTGACCTGCTGTATTCGGCGCAGGTGACAAATACCATTTGATTTTAAATGTAAACGTTCAACCAGTCGACGCGCTTACGTCATACGTAAGCAAAAGCAATGTAGATCTAATTAACATTTTGATTGGCTATTGATTGATACAATAAAGTAAATAATGGGCCTAAACATACAATTTAGTAATTGAACAAGCCCAACTGTAAATGTGGTGCAGGCTGCTAGATGTTTACAGAATATAATAGAAAAACGCTGATTTTTTTATGGAATCCAAGTGTTAACAACAACAACTATGATTGCTCATATTTCATCACTCCTGATTAATATAGCACATCAATCAGTTGAATGCGAGCTTTATATTTAAATGTATCTTTAGGATTAGGTTTGAGCTGGAATGTGGACATGAAGCTAGGGTTAGGCCTAGGGTTAGTGTTGAACCAGGATGTGGACATGAAGCTAGGGTTAGGGTTAAGGTTAGGGTTGAACCAGGATGTGGACATGAAGCTAGGGTTAGGGTTAAGGTTAGGGTTGAACCAGGATGTGGACATGAAGCTAGGGTTAAGGTTAAGGTTAGGGTTGAACCAGGATGTGGACATGAAGCAAGGGTTAGGGTTAAGGTTAGGGTTGAACTAGGATGTGGACATGAAGCTAGGGTTAAGGTTAGGGTTATGGTTGAACTAGGATGTGGACATGAAGCTAGGGTTAAGGTTAGGGTTATGGTTGAACTAGGATGTGGACATGAAGCTAAATGAAGCAAATCATATTTTATCAGAGCTGAATAATCTATGCTGTCTGTTCTATTATAGTAGCCTAAGATAAATAGCATATAGTAATTTCTATTTATATGTATACACAGACAGCAACTTGCCTTTTAAAAGGTTATAGTAGTTCATGCTTGTTCATGTTATAGAAAATAGGCTACTGGAGTCTGAGGAGATTTCACTGACTAAAATGTATTTTACTTTTATTTCACTAGACAGGTCAATTAAGAACGAATTCTTATTTACAATAACGACCTGGCAAATATCTGACTCAAACATGTCATGTGACTGTGGCACACTATTTGAGATTCCATGTAGCCCAGCAGATGGCAGTGCTCAGCCATGTCCGTGCAGCCTGTCATCAAACACTGTCCTCCATTTTGGCAAACGACAAAAACAAGAGAGACGGTTTTTCTTTTCTTTTATTCTCTGGAAACCCATAGCCTACAGTGTATGGCATCTACACACACACACACACACACACACACACACACACACACACACACACACACACACACACACACACACACACACACACACACACACACACACACACACACACACACACACACACACGTACGCTCTCTCTCTCTCTCTCACACACACACACACACACCAATTAACGCAAGCGACCGATGCACTTGTCTATAATTCTTTATTAATATTTTTCATAGATAACATGGTTGATACCCCCACAATAACTGACATCACTTATCTTGTTTATAATACTGACACAGGAACATGGGAACATGTACACAAGTACACAAACACAGAGTCACAATTTCAGCCCAACTACAGAGTTAACTTCCAAAAGAAAACAGGAGACCCAGAGGCCATACAGCCAAGGCCTGTCCTGCTTTACAAAATGGTAGCAAAAGAACAACCACCTCTACAAAAGTAACAAAAATCTTTACTATCTATCATTGTGGAAGTGCTTGTAATTTCGGAAGTTTTTAATTTTCATAAGGGTATTAATAATATCAATGCCTAGAAAATCACCAGTAAAAATAGCTCATCTCTGTAAAAATGGGCTAGCAGGACAACCCTTGGCTGTGCATTTAGTCACAAACTTTTTTTTTCAAATTTTCTTTAATACAACAACAATAACATTGTTCCTTAATACAAATATGTACAGAGACTTCCACATTTTTTTCTCAAAATAATGCCCTACACACTAATGCATTATCTATAATAAAGGTTATGCTCATTTGGATATTTCCTTCACAGAAACTGTCCATGCAGTTGGGTACCTGAATCATCGTAATTAGATCACAGTTTCTTTACCATTATATCATATTGATGTTTTGTGTCTCTGTAACAACATGAATGTGTCACCACAGCAACAGCAATAGTATCTTCTCCTGCCTGTCAAAGACACATTTAATCATTTTTTTCCTTTTTTTAAATATCCCCCCCAATCCTTCCTGACCCCCCTGAAAATTTTGTCTTCACCCCTGCCAACCTCCTGAGCAGGATTTGAGCCGGCTTCTTCAAATGTAAACATACCTTTGCCTGCAATGAGTGGAGCGAGAAAGGCACACATGATAAAAAGCACACAGCTTTAAGCTACAGTACCTACAGAGGGAGTTTGGTTTGGTTTTTATTAGCTAAATGACACCTTTTACCATTCTACCAGATATGACTTTCTCCTGGGAATGTTAGTGTGGTATGTAATGTGATCTACTTTGATTTGTTATGTTTTGTGTTTTTTAAATTGGATGATAATGTTTGAAGTATAGGCACCTAATGATTGGCTACCTCCCTTTGCTGGACATAACAGAATCAGGGGACCATTCTCAGGGGCCTCCAGATGTGTACAGTACCAATCTCAGAATAGGGAGCTTTGGGCTATCTTTCCTCATGTTTACAGGGTACTCTACTTTGTCTGTCCTCATTTTAACTGGTGAAGGAAGGGCAAAGGTCATTAAAGAGAGGACATTAAGGATCTTTGTATACCCTGGCCTACCACAGACTGAGATATTAGATAATTGGTTTTCTATTCTATATTATTCAGGGGGATTCACAGGTGTGTGATCACTTTTGATCAGAGCAAACAGAGATTTATAGCTTTTACTTTTACAACCCTTGCATGAGACCACATCCATTCACAACTATCAACTGAAATGGATCGTTTTACATGTCATGGCAAAACAAAAACAATATGTCACCATGCTCCTCCATCCTGTCTCATACATAGACATGAACATTATCATCCATGTAGTCAAATGTAGTGTTTATAAATAAAAACTGTCAACACAGTGTTACATTGGCTGGCGTAACATGACCCTGTATTTAACCAAAACCAGTCACACACTCTACTCTGTGCCAATTTGACACAGTCCACATTTTCAGTGCTTCTAATCCCATCACAATCGGCCATTTAGAAAAATACTAAAACATTACAAATACAGAGGACGTAAACTCCTTATATATGAAGAATATGTTCATCACTCATTATCAAATGAACAAGCTGTTGTTGTTAACACTTGATTACATGAAGTTTTGTACCTAGCTTTATAAATGTGTTGAACTGTCATTTAGCCATTTAATCTTACATCTCAGTGCAGGTCAAGCAGTTTAAAAGGGGTCATACCATATCGAATAAGATATGAGAATAATCCTACTCTGTATACTCTTGTAGTGTAGTATGCATGTGCATTAAAGGGAGGTGGAAGAATAAGCTACTTTCTTAAATCAAATGTATCAAGAACTCCTTCCTGAGGAAAGGTTACACAAGACAAAAGGGGAGAAGCCTTTAAAGGTTTTGACATTCTGAGTGATGGACACATATTTATGTAACAAACGCCTCTCTCTCTCTCTCTCAAACCAAGAGGGAGACCTCTAGCGCTGCAAATCAATCTCCACTCCCACACGTTCCTCTCTTTTCACTTGGAGGGCTTTGATCCAATCCCTGCTATCGCCGCAAGCTTTGGCTAATGTCCTAGTATCGTATTTATTTTGTAGATTTAGTCAGTTCTTTCCAGTAACCTGCGAGCCAAACTCTGCATCCCCTCTATAAAAACAATAGAGGGGATGGTCAAAAGATTTTGGTCTGAAAAGTATTACTGCCATGTATAAAAATGCGATAGCATTAATTGAATCAAACACCCCGGACACTGATGCAAAGGGAATTATACATCTCAAACAGTGTTTAGATTTACAGTACCAGTCAAAAGTTTGGACGCACCTACTCATTCAAGGGTTATTCTCTTATTTTTTCTAATTTGTACATTGTAGAATAATAGTGAATACATCAACACTTTGATATAACACATATGGAATCATGTAGTAACCAAAAAAAGTGTTCAACAAATCAAAATATATTTAAATATTTTAGATTATTCAAAGTAGCCACCCTTTGCCTTGATGACAACTTTGCACACTCTTGGCATTCTCTCAACCAGCTTCATGAGGTAGTCACCTGGAATGCATTTTAATTAACAGGTGTGCCTTGTAAAAAGTTAATTTGTGGAATTTATTGCTTTCTTAATGCGTTTGAGTCAATCAGTTGTGTTGTGACATGGTAGGGGTGGTATACAGAAGATAGCCCTATTTGGTAAAAGACCAAGTCCATATTATGGCAAGAATAGCTCAAATAAGCAAAGAGAAATGACAGTCCATCATTACTTTAAGACATGAAGGTCAGTCAATACGGAACATTTCAAAAACTTTGAAAGTTTCTTTAAGTGCAGTCGCAAAAACCATCAAGCGCTATGATGAAACTGGCTCTCATGAGGACCGCCATAGGAAAGGAAGACCCAGAGTTACCTCTGCTGCAGAGGATAAGTTCATTAGAGTTAACTGCACCTCAGATTGCAACCCAAATAAATGCTTCACAGAGTTCAAGTAACAGACACATCTCAACATCTACTGTTCAGAGGAGACTGCTTGAATCAGGCCTTCATGGTCGAATTGGTGCAAAGAAACCACTACTAAAGGACACCAATAAGAAGAGAATTGCTTGGACCAAGAAATACGAGCAATGGACACACCTGGTGGAAATCTGTCCTTTGGTCTGATGAGTCCAAATTTTAGATTTTTGGTTCCAACTGCCGTGTCTTTGTGAGATGCAGAGTATGTGAACGGATGATCTCTGCATGTGTGATTCCCACCGTGAAGCATGGAGGAGGATGTGGATGGTATGATGGTGTGGGTGTGCTTTGCTGGTGACACTGTCTGTGATTTATTTAGAATTCAAGGCACACTTAACCAGCATGGCTACCACAGCATTCTGCAGCGATACGCCATCCCATTAGGTTTGCACTTAGTGGGACTATAATATATTTTTCAAAAGGACAATGACCCAAAACACACACCCATGCTGTGTAAGGGCTATTTGACCAAGGAGAGTGATGGAGTGCTGCATCAGAAGACCTGGCCTCTACAGTCACCTGACCTCAAACCAATTGAGATGGTTTGGGATGAGTTGGAATGCAGAGTGAAGGAAAAGCAGCCAACAAGTGTTGGAAGACTGTTGGAAAAGCATTCCTCGTGAAGCTGGTTGAGAGAATGCTAAGAGTGTGCAAAGCTGTCATCAAGGCAAAGGGTGTCTACTTAGAAGATTCTGCAATCTAAAATATATTTAGATTTTTTAACACTTTTTTGGTTACTACATGATTCCATATGTGTTATATCATAGTGTTGATGCCTTCACTATTATTCTACAATGTAGAAAATAGTAAAAATAAAGAAAAACCCTTGAATGAGTAGGTGTGTCCAAACTTTTGACTGGTACTGTACATTCAAACACAAACAGGGTAAATATGCAGGTATTTGTTTCTCTTTTTCTCACTCTGCTGGGGGTGAGTACCAGTACATTGCTAGTGGCCATAACACAGTGTGCTATTAGAAGTCCATACTCAAATGCTGGCACTTTCAATGGTTTAAAAAAAATACACAAGAGAGTTTCATTACACTTGCTGAAAGCTAATTACACTACCCATTATCACAGTGTCTTCTACTAGGCTACCTCATCATATTATCACAGGGTCTCCTACTAGGCTACCTCATCATATTATCACAAGGTCTCCTACTAGGCTACCTCATCATATTATCACAGTGTCTCCTACTAGGCTACCTCATCATATTATCACAGGGTCTCCCACTAGGCTACCTCATCATATTATCACAGGGTCTCCTACTAGGCTACCTCATCATATTATCACAGGGTCTCCCACTAGGCTACCTCATCATATTATCACAGGGTCTCCCACTAGGCTACCTCATCATATTATCACTGGGTCTCCCACTAGGCTACCTCTTCATATTATCACAGGGTCTCCTACTAGGCTACCTCATCATATTATCACAGGGTCTCCTACTAGGCTACCTCATCATATTATCACAGGGTCTCCCACTAGGCTACCTCATCATATTATCACAGGGTCTCCTACTAGGCTACCTCATCATATTATCACAGGCTCTCCCACTAGGCTACCTCATCATATTATCACTGGGTCTCCCACTAGGTTACCTCATCATATTATCACAGGGTCTCCCACTAGGCTACCTCATCATATTATCACAGGGTCTCCCACTAGGCTACCTCATCATATTATCACTGGGTCTCCCACTAGGCTACCTCATCATATTATCACAGGGTCTCCTACTAGGCTACCTCATCATATTATCACAGGGTCTCCCAATAGGCTACCTCATCATATTATCACAAGGTCTCCCACTAGGCTACCTCATCATATTATCACAGGGTCTCCCACTAGGCTACCTCATCATATTATCACTGGGTCTCCCACTAGGTTACCTCATCATATTATCACAGGCTCTCCCACTAGGCTACCTCATCATATTATCACAGGGTCTCCCACTAGGCTACCTCATCATATTATCACAGGGTCTCCCACTAGGCTACCTCATCATATTATCACAAGGTCTCCCACTAGGCTACCTCATCATATTATCACAGGGTCTCCCACTAGGCTACCTCATCATATTATCACAAGGTCTCCCACTAGGCTACCTCATCATATTATCACAGGGTCTCCCACTAGGCTACCTCATCATATTATCAAAGGGTCTCCTACTAGGCTACCTCATCATATTATCACAGGCTCTCCCACTAGGTTACCTCATCATATTATCACTGGGTCTCCCACTAGGTTACCTCATCATATTATCACAGGGTCTCCCACTAGGCTACCTCATCATATTATCACTGGGTCTCCCACTAGGCTACCTCATCATATTATCACTGGCTCTCCCACTAGGCTACCTCATCAAATTATCACAGGCTCTCCCACTAGGCTACTTCATCATATTATCACAGGCTCTCCCACTAGGCTACCTCATCATATTACCAAAGAATCTCCTACTAGTTGCAACAGATCACTCAGAGCAAGTACTACACTTTCCCTATTGGCTTTTTAACGTTGTGATCTGTGTTTGAGAGCTGACCTTATCACAACCTTATCACAACGACACAGTACTGCACAATATAGTGCCAATGTGACCACTATGAAGAGGCCTCTATGCATGAACTCACTCACAGGACACTTGAACAAAGAGCCAACCATTTAGTTAAGATTACAGACATTTCAGATTCACTACAACATACATTAGCATTTCAGATTCACTACAACATGCGTTAGCATTTTCACCATGTCTGGATCAAAGATAGAGAGAAATCCATAGAAAAGGAAACCTAAAAAGCCACAGTCATATCCGCCTCTATTCGTCACAACTCCCAGACAGGTGTAGTTCCTCTGATAGGCTAACAGAAGAGGAAAAGAGGCAACAATTACACTGGAAAAATATATGCATGTTTCTATTCATATAGCTTTTAAAATTCTATTTATACAGAATGTATATACAGTGTACTTATGGCCATCTTGGCAAAGAAACAAAGGCATCTGAAACAATCCCAACTCTCGTTCTGATGCCCTGGTCATGTCACGTGACTAGACATTGTACATTGCAGAATGCAAAGAATCAGGAAAGAAAGTGAGGGTTTTGTGGCACTTTGTGCATCAACAAATGAAATCTAAAATAAGGCTACATGGGCGTAGAAGTGGATCTGATATTAGTTGTCATTCTCCTTGATGGTTTAGTTTTTCCTTAAAGTGTTCTAGACCCAGACATCTAGTCTAGAACACACTGCAACAGAGCTCTAGAACACACTGGAACAGCTCTAGAACACACTGGAACAGAGCTCTAGAACACACTGGAACCGAGCTCTAGAACACACTGGAACAGAGCTCTAGAACACATTGGAACAGAGCTCTAGAACACACTGAAACAGAGCTCTATGGAGCTTCTGCCCAAGACATTTAGAGAAAAGAATAAACAGAGAAAAATATTTGATCAAAAGGCATTAAACACATTTCTGGTACATTAAAGATCTTTTGGGTTAGCCAGTGTTGGCCACTACAAAGCGCTCTGGGAAGAAACATTTTATCCTTCTACTTTCTTGGTCTTATTTTTCCTGACAAAACGCAAACAATTCCTTGCTGACACAAAGACAATCTGATACCAACAGAACAGTGACTGCTTTTGTTGGTTATTCTGCTTAGGAACAACTGCTGGTATATCTATGAAAGCAAATCAAACAATATTCTATTATTTTCTTTCGGGCCATGTTTTTTTCTTTATTTAAATATTAGCAATGGATTTTAAGACTACTAAGACTCAGCCATCACAGCACACACAGAAATGACTAAATAAATATACAACCATATGACAGTCAATTTCTTCAATATTAAATAAATAATAAATACCTACTTTCTTTTTAAGCCGTGGATTTTCTGAAGATATTTTATCATAACAGAAATAACAGAAATGAAAACAGTTTTATAAAATTATCAAAACTTTGTCAGTTATAAAATATCTGCACTTAAAAATGTAAAAAAAAATATTTAAAATAAAATAAGATATATAAAATAATTAAGTGTGAACAGTTATCTATATAGATTTTTAAATATTGATGTAGAAGACTCCCTGTTTTAAATCTTTATGGCCATGATAGACCAGCAGGGTTGCATTTTGTGTTTCACAAAACAATAAAATAAAGTTAATAAATAGATAACATTAAATAAATACAAGTAGTTTAACATAAAATGGCAATAAATTACAATTTTGAGCATTCACAAATGTTTTATAATTTATATAACAAGAATTATTGTACCACAAACTATTCATTGAAATGAAGTGAAATATCTATCTTCATAAAAACTATTGATATGACTAACTGGAATTGACCATTACTATTGTCATTCAGTTCAAAGAAAAAAAGCTGCATTTGCTGCTCTCATACACCAGTTGTTCCATTACAAATATAGTACAGGCTGTACTGTTGATTTTCAGAAGAGAAAAATTCCCCAGTGATTTGTGACTTCATCTTCATCTGAAGAGTTGTTCCGCTGAATTGAGACGTAGAGCCGTGTTGACATCTTGCTGCAGTAGTAACAACAATAAGTGCATGAACCATTGCTCAAGAAGACCTCAGAGTCCAGTGATTCTCCATTTGCTTCTCCTCAATAGGGGTTGCTGCAGCGCTCACAAGAACGCTCTCCTTATCCTGCCCCAGAGCAACCTTTCTTGAAGCCTTAGTGTCTTCCCTAGGACACAATGTTGGCGTTTTTTCGGCTTGGTTTTTGTTATTTCCTCAACGGGTTTCTTCACTTCACGTAGGCAAGTCAGACCCACTACTTCCATCTTTCTTTCTTTCTTCTCCAAATTGTTGCTGAACTAAAGCTTGAATTACAGTATACATTGGGACAGTCAACGAGACACCTCCAAAACAGGACAGACATGAAAACGACAAACATAAAACAAACAAACCCCCAGATATAGATTTTTTTTCATCAATTCAAACTGAAGGATTTGATTCCGTTCCACTTCCTCCTTCCGATCCCAGCAGCAGCATGTTTGGATTTTGGTCCTAGTTCAGTTTTTTCTTCTTTGCAGAATGCTCCCTGGGTTTAATTTAAGTTGTCGTTTATAAAACCTGAATGCCCTTTTTGTATTTGTATTCTCGGTAAATATACTGTGGTCTCTTGACTCCATCTCTCCTCTCCTTTTACATGTTTTCACTCTTTTTCCCTCGTTGGAGGTTTTTACACCTTGATGCTCTTCACAGCCTTGTTGATACTCTCCAGCAGCGCCTTGTTCTCTGGGTTCTGGAAGCACTCCTTGTTGGTGTACATGTCAGTCAGGGTGCTCAAGTAGCTGTTGAAATTATGCTCAGTGATTGGCTCCTGCTGTGATGCGAAAACAAGGAATTTCAGTTTGTATGTACAGTATATGTTTCTGTTAGTGTGTTTCTGTTTAGTGTGTTTCTGTCATCGTGTGTATTAGTTTGTGTTAGTGTGTGTATTAGTTTGTGTCTGCATGTTCAAGCCTCGGCCTCAGCTGTTTCTGTACTGTATGTAAGTGTATTTAACTCACCATGTGTGGGAGACGTATGTTGGCCAGGCTGCGGATCAGGGCGTGGCTGAGGCCAGATAGCTCCATGAAGAGAGCCTCGTTCTGCTCCTCAATCAGCTTGTTCTCCTCCTCAATGTTCTTCAGGTTCTTCTCCATGGATGAGATCTGCACCACAGCACAACAGTTATTTACACATTCTGTATAGACATTTACTTGAGCTCAGACATTTTGCAATGAACCACAATGTTAAACTGTTAGATATTGACTCAATAATGTGACACGTACGCAAACACACACACACACACACACACACACACACACACACACACACACACACACACACACACACACACACACACACACACACACACACACACACACACACACACACACACCTGTGTCTGCAGGTTCACCATGTCTGTCTCCATCTCGTTGTTGGTCTCGTTGAGCTCATTGATCTCCTTGTTGAGTTGCTTGATGTCTTCGTCATTATCCAGAACTACAGGATGGAAAGGGAGAGACGCATGATGTCACAAGAGAGAACAGGAAAACTGGGCCAACATCATAGTTTGATAAAAACGAAACGACGCAGCGCTCTCTCACCATTAAAAAAAACCTCATTATTTTATTAAACCAACTATTAAAAGCTCGAAAAGAACAATGACACAGATGGTAATGAACAAACATCCTAGTTTGAAATACTGTATTGACTAGACATTGACTGCCACATAAAGGTGTTCCCTATTTCCGTTGTGCTCTTACCGTCACTGGCCCGGAACCTGGTGCTCAGGTACTCCTCTCCAGGGAACTTGGCTTTCTTCTTGGCAAAGGAGGCTCTGGGACAGCCAGAGAGACTACAAAACAGGAGGAATAAAAATGGTCCATTTCATCAAGTTGAGTATTTGAAGCCATGAAATGAAACACAAAATGATACAGTTAGATTGATGATGCAACCAGGGGTAATAATCTGCTCTGTGTTCTGTGTTGTCATTGGTCTTTACCCGCGGTGTGTGAGGAAGCTGGCCTTTTGTTCTGTGTTTTGATTGGTCCTTACCTGCGGTGTGTGAGGAAGCTGGCCTTTTGTTCTGTGTTGTGAATGGTCCTTACCTGCGGTGTGTGAGAAAGCTGCCGTTGGCGTGTCCTGATCCATCGCAGTCGGGGGTGGGGCAGGTAGGGGCCTCTGTCTTGAAGGCCTTCCAGGAGAAAGGGTTACCGTTGAGCAGCCCCTCCTTCTGCCTGCGGGCAGCCAGCGGGCACCCATAGGCACTGCGATGTGTGGCATACTTCCCACTGATGTGACCCAGGCTGTCACAGCCAGGCACAGGGCATCTGTAGGGAAGAGAGAGAGCGACAGAGAGAGAGGGGTAACATTAGTATATCTATAGATATGTGACTTGTAGAGAGAGATGAGATGTAAAGCACAAAGTGTATGGTAAATATAATTATAACATAATTTCATATAAAAAATGAATGTGTAAGACTGCCATTACAGTAGCTGGCATCATTTCACTATGCAACACTATTTCACTATGTAACACTATTTCACTATGTAACACTATTTCACTATGTAACACTATTTCACTATGTGACACTATTTCACTATGTAACACTATTTCACTATGTAACACTATTTCACTATGTAACACTATTTCACTATGTGACACTATTTCACTATGCACCAATATTTCACTATGTAACACTATTTCACTATGTGACACTATTTCACTATGTAACACTATTTCACTATGTGACACTATTTCACTCTGTGACACTATTTCACTATGTAACACTATTTCACTATGTAACACTATGTAACACCATGTAACACTATTTCACTATGTAACACTATTTCACTATGTGACACTATTTCACTGTGTAACACTATTTCACTATGTGACACTATTTAACTATGTGACACTATTTCACTATGTGACACTATTTCACTATGTGACACTATTTCACTATGTAACACTATTTCACTATGTAACACTATTTCACTATGTGACACTATTTCACTCTGTGACACTATTTCACTATGTAACACTATTTCACTATGTAACACTATTTCACTATGTGACACTATTTCACTATGTAACACTATTTCACTATGTAACACTATTTCACTATGTGACACTATTTCACTATGTAACACTATTTCACTATGTAACACTATTTCACTATGTAACACTATTTCACTATGTGACACTATTTCACTCTGTGACACTATTTCACTATGTAACACTATTTCACTATGTAACACTATTTCACTATGTGACACTATTTCACTATGTAACACTATTTCACTATGTAACACTATTTCACTATGTGACACTATTTCACTATGTAACACTATTTCACTATGTAACACTATTTCACTATGTAACACTATTTCACTATGTGACACTATTTCACTATGTAACACTATTTCACTATGTGACACTATTTCACTATATAACACTATGTAACACTATGTAACACTATTTCACTATGTGACACTATTTCACTATGTAACACTATTTCACTATGTAACACTATTTCACTATATAACACTATGTAACACTATGTAACACTATTTCACTATGTGACACTATTTCACTATGTAACACTATTTCACTTTGTAACACTATTTCACTATATAACACTATGTAACACTATGTAACACTATTTCACTATGTGACACTATTTCACTATGTGACACTATTTCACTATGTAACACTCTTTCACTATGTAACACTATTTCACTATGTAACACTATTTCACTATGTAACACTATTTCACTATGTAACACTATTTCACTATGTGACACTATTTCACTATGCACCACTATTTCACTATGTAACACTATTTCACTATGTAACACTATTTCACTATGTAACACTATTTCACTATGTAACACTATTTCACTATGTAACACTATTTCACTATGTAACACTATTTCACTATGTGACACTATTTCACTATGCAACACTATTTCACTATGTAACACTATTTCACTATGTAACACTATTTCACTATGTGACACTATTTCACTATGCAACACTATTTCACTATGTAACACTATTTCACTATGTGACACTATTTCACTATGTAACACTATTTCACTATGTAACACTATGTAACACTATTTCACTATGTGACACTATTTCACTATGTAACACTATTTCACTATGTGACACTATTTCACTATGTAACACTATTTCACTATGTAACACTATTTCACTATGTAACACTATTTCACTATGTAACACTATTTCACTATGTGACACTATTTCACTATGCAACACTATTTCACTATGTAACACTATTTCACTATGTGACACTATTTCACTATGTAACACTATTTCACTCTGTGACACTATTTCACTATGTAACACTATTTCACTCTGTGACACTATTTAACTATGTAACACTATTTCACTATGTGACACTATGTAACACTATTTCACTATGTGACACTATTTCACTATGCAACACTATTTCACTATGCAACACTATTTCACTATGTAACACTATTTCACTATGTAACACTATTTCACTATGTAACACTATGTAACACTATTTCACTATGTGACACTATTTCACTATATAACACTATGTAACACTATGTAACACTATTTCACTATGTAACACTATTTCACTATGTAACACTATTTCACTATGCAACACTATTTCACTATGCAACACTATTTCACTATGTAACACTATTTCACTATGTAACACTATTTCACTATGTAACACTATTTCACTATGCAACACTATTTCACTATGTAACACTATTTCACTATGTAACACTATTTCACTATATAACACTATTTCACTATGCAACACTATTTCACTATGCAACACTATTTCACTATGCAACACTATTTCACTATGTAACACTATTTCACTATGTAACACTATTTCACTATGCAACACTATTTCACTATGCAACACTATTTCACTATGCAACACTATTTCACTATGTAACACTATTTCACTATGCAACACTATTTCACTATGTGACACTATTTCACTATGCAACACTATTTCACTATGTAACACTATTTCACTATGTGACACTATTTCACTATGTGACACTATTTCACTATGCACCACTATTTCACTCTGTGACACTATTTCACTATGTAACACTATTTCACTATGTGACACTATTTCACTATGTGACACTATTTCACTATGTGACACTATTTCACTATGTAACACTATTTCACTATGTGACACTATTTCACTATGCAACACTATTTCACTCTGTGACACTATTTCACTATGTAACACTATTTCACTATGTGACACTATGTAACACTATTTCACTATGTGACACTATTTCACTATGCAACACTATTTCACTATGTAACACTATTTCACTATGTGACACTATTTCACTATGTAACACTATTTCACTATGTAACACTATGTAACACTATTTCACTATGTGACACAATTTCACTATGTAACACTATTTCACTATGTGACACTATTTCACTATGTAACACTATTTCACTATGTAACACTATTTCACTATGTAACACTATTTCACTATGTAACACTATTTCACTATGTGACACTATTTCACTATGCAACACTATTTCACTATGCAACACTATTTCACTATGTAACACTATTTCACTATGTAACACTATTTCACTATGTAACACTATTTCACTATGTGACACTATTTCACTATGTGACACTATTTCACTATGTAACACTATGTAACACTATTTCACTATGTGACACTATTTCACTATGTAACACTATTTCACTATGTGACACTATTTCACTATGTAACACTATGTAACACTATTTCACTATGTAACACTATTTCACTATGTGACCCTATTTCACTATGTAACACTATGTAACACTATTTCACTATGTGACACTATTTCACTATGTGACACTATTTCACTATGTGACACTATTTCACTATGTGACACTATTTCACTATGTAACACTCTTTCACTATGTAACACTATTTCACTATGTAACACTATGTAACACTATTTCACTATGTGACACTATTTCACTATATAACACTATGTAACACTATTTCACTATGTAACACTATTTCACTATGTAACACTATTTCACTATGTAACACTATTTCACTATGTAACACTATGTAACACTATTTCACTATGTAACACTATTTCACTATATAACACTATGTAACACTATGTAACACTATTTCACTATGTAACACTATTTCACTATATAACACTATGTAACACTATGTAACACTATTTCACTATGTAACACTATTTCACTATGTAACACTATTTCACTATTTAACACTATTTCACTATGTAACACTATTTCACTATGTGACACTATTTCACTATATAACACTATGTAACACTATTTCACTATGTGACACTATTTCACTATGTAACACTATTTCACTATGTAACACTATTTCACTATGTGACACTATTTCACTATGTAACACTATTTCACTATGTAACACTATTTCACTATGTAACACTCTTTCACTATGTAACACTATTTCACTATGTAACACTATGTAACACAATGTAACACTATTTCACTATGTAACACTATTTCACTATGTAACACTATGCAACACTATTTCACTGTGTAACACTATGCAACACTATTTCACTATGTAACACTATGCAACACTATTTCACTATGTAACACTATGTAACACTATTTCACTATGTAACACTATGTAACACTATTTCACTATGTGACACTATTTCACTATGCAACACTATTTCACTATGTAACACTATGTAACACTATTTCACTATGTAACACTATTTCACTATGTGACACTATTTCACTATGTAACACTATTTCACTATGTGACACTATTTCACTATGTAACACTATGTAACACTATTTCACTATGTAACACTATTTCACTATGTAACACTATTTCACTATGTAACACTATGTAACACTATGTAACACTATTTCACTATGTAACACTATTTCACTATGTAACACTATTTCACTATGTAACACTATTTCACTATGTAACACTATTTCACTATGTAACACTATTTCACTATGTAACACTATGTAACACTATGTAACACTATGTAACACTATTTCACTATGTAACACTATGCAACACTATTTCACTATGTAACACAATGTAACACTATTTCACTATGTAACACAATGTAACACTATTTCACTATGTAACACTATTTCACTATGTAACACTATGTAACACTATTTCACTATGTGACACTATTTCACTATGTAACACTATTTCACTATGTAACACTATTTCACTATGTGACACTATTTCACTATGTAACACTATGTAACACTATTTCACTATGTGACACTATTTCACTATGTAACACTATTTCACTATGTAACACTATGTAACACAATGTAACACTATTTCACTGTGTAACACTATGTAACACTATTTCACTATGTAACACTATGTAACACAATGTAACACTATTTCACTATGTAACACTATGCACCTATGTAACACTATTTCACTATGTAACACTATTTCACTATGTAACACTATTTCACTATGTAACACAATGTAACACTATTTCACTATGTGACACTATTTCACTATGTAACACTATTTCACTATGTGACACTATTTCACTATGTAACACTATTTCACTATGTGACACTATGTAACACTATGTAACACTATTTCACTATGTAACACTATTCCACTGTGAGGCCAAAAACCTGCCCGACTAAAAACAAAGTGTTACTTCATCGCCGTAGGTTTAATATTATTGGTACCCCGCTATAGGTACTCTGCCTGTTGCCTGGCATCATGTTGTGGGAGCATAACCAAGCAAGCACATTCAACGAACACAGACACCAAGGTCTTTTATTAGCTGTCGTCAGTTGAAAAGAGACAATTTCAGAGAAATGTTAATGTAATATTTTTTGAGACATGATCTACACTGCAATACTCTACGATGAACTATGAGTCAGCACAGGCAGCGTAGTGCGTCTCAGGCTGGTCTGGGTGTGGTCCTGTTGTGATGATGTCATCTCTAGGAGACAGACTGGGGACAGGTCATCCTGCCTCTGCACGGAGGTCAGGGTGACTGCCTTTACTATTTTGGATGTGACTTTTACCGTATATCTTAATTGGAAGAAAAAAGGGCCGTGGCTTTCTTTAGTGGTACGAACTTTAAGAGCTCGGAGTCCTCCTTGTCGTCCTTGGTGGGAGATGTTTTTAATCCACCTTTCTTGGCACGGGGGCACCCAGACAAACTGAAAACAGAAAGTATGAAGCCGATAAAAAAAGGGTGGAAAAACACCTTGAACAATCGTCTGTTATGGTGGTGACGTTACTGTTTGAAAAGGGATGGAACATTATATGGAAGCATCGTATTTTTTTAATTCTAATTGCCCGAAAGAAAGTGAAACATTTTAAATTAAAATAAAAGAAACCAAAACCGCTATTATAAATAGTAAATCCAACAAAGTAGTAAAACCAAACTAAAAGGATAAGCATATCAAAAATAGATAAAACTTGATTTTCACAATTGCGGATGAGTGTGTGAGTGTATGAGTCCTGCCTGAAACTACCATGATCTCTTTCTAAGCTTCACTGGCCTCGTGTGTCTGTGTGTGTGAGGAGGAGGAGCGAGGGAGAGGGAGAGGGAGAGGGATAGAGAAGGTCGTTTTCGACTGTCTCCCATACAAGATGGAAAGTAGGTAGGGCTGGTGGACGTAGGTTGGTAGTTCACTGATGAGCTCTGTACCTTCTGTGGGAGGCGTAGTTTCCAGTGTTATGTCCTGAACCATCACATCCTGGAGTGGGGCACCTGGGAAATCAAGGGGAATGGGTTAAATGTAAGCACACCGACAAATAGAACCATCACATTTGCCCCATAGCAACTGATGGGTGTGAGCGTGTAGGAGTTCTGGTTTGTCAGCGGAGCTGGGGGCAGGAGATTTACCAGGGCAGACGCAGTAACAGTGATGTTAGCAGTCCCAGTAAAAACAGCAGAAATAGAAGTACATAGAATTGATCATTTTAGCATACAGTAGTGACAGAACCAAGGAGAAAGCCCAGTGGAAGACAGACATACTTGAGTTCAGCAGAGTGGGTCGCCATGAGGGACCGAAGACTCTTATCAGCAAGAGGACACCCAGACAGACTGAAGGGAGAGAGAGGAGAGAGAAAGAGAAGAGAGAGAGAAAGAGAAGAGAGAGGGAGAAAGAGAAGAGAGAGAGAGAGAAAGATAAGAGAGAAAGAGGAAGAGAAGAGAGAAAGAGGAAGAGAAGAGAGAGGGAGAGAGGAAGAGAGAGAGAGAGAGAAAGAGAAGAGAGAGAGAAAGAGCAGAGAGAGAGAAAGAGAAAGTGAGGGAGGAAAATAATCAAAGAGGAAATATAGTTTAAAGTTATTGGGAAAGTCTTTGGAAATAGAAAACAGCCAGCAAGGAAAACATTCTATTATTGACGCAATCTTAATGTAAATTGTTATATAAGTTAGCTGCCATGTTTCTTGTATACGGTGTGACTACATCATTGGCTCAGGGCTTGTGCTATATAGAGGGGCATACCATACCTGCGATGGGATGCATAGTTTCCAGTGATGTGGCCACTGCCGTCACAGCCAGGAGTGGGGCACCTGGAGACAGACGGAGAGAAGAGGAGAGGAGAGGAGAGGAGAGGCGAGGAGAGGAGAGGAGAGGAGAGGAGAGGAGAGGAGAGGAGAGGAGAGGAGAGGAGAGGAGAGGAGAGGAGAGGAGAGGAGAGGACGGTGAACGACAGTATCTCAGGGGAAAGGGGATCAGAAAATCAGAGAGAGAGAGTGACGTGGTGGACTTATTAAAGGATGCTTTGTATAGCCGTTCCTGCAGGGAGAATAGACAGACCATTGACTTACAGGAGCACATCTTTCTTGCAATCCTTTGGCTGTTGGAACTGGACCTTGAAGTTTGGGGTGGTGACCTCTCCAGGGTACTTCCGCTCCTCGGGGTAGTCCTGCATCAGGTCCATGTCCTCAGGGTCGGACGAGGCAAATGACCGCGCTGTGTGGTGCTCCATCTGTGCAATCAAATGGAATCAAGAAGAGTGGAAAACACAACCGAATCCTTTAGTACATTTTAAATTGTTGGTTACGCATGAGTGTACACATGGCAACGAGCCTCCATGATCATAATGAGGAGAAGAGACAAGGACAGATGAAGGAGAAGAAGAAGGTAGAGGACAGACCTCCTCTGTATCCTCCTCCCGTTGGCGGTTGGGTTTGGTGTAGTCCAGAGGCTCCTCCCAGTGTTCCTGTTTGTAGGCGTGGCCCGTGTGGGGCGAGGTCATGCCACTGTTGCCTCCGTGGTGCAGGGAGGAAGAGGAAGAGGAGGGGTCCGGGGAACATACCCCAGGGCTGGTGCCCTCACGTTTGACGGGCTTCTTCATGCTCAGGTCAAGAGTCCCATTCTCGTCCACCTCGATGTCCATGCTCTGCACAGGGCAATTATGGTAATGCTGACAATCACAATAACATTACATTGTTTCATGTGATACACACCACAATGTATCACGACAAGTCTATCCCCAGCGCCTGTTATCTTAATGCCCCACCTGTCTCTCTTAAACATGTTTGAATGGACATACATTGCCAACCGCGCTGGTCAGGCTCCATTTGTATTGTCAGATCTATAAGACCGGGGAAACAGAACCTCTCTTTAGTATCTGAAATGGTATTCATATTGGCTGTAGAGGAGGCAGAGAAATCAAAGAGTTACACGCCGCAGCATGTTGGCTGTGGGGAGCAAGAAAAAAAATGGGCCCTGGTCCCAGAACGGTCCCTGGCTGACTAGCACTGCTACTGAGCTACTATGGCCATTAATCTTCCCTTTCTATCGCCCAACACCATGTCAGGAAATCAAAAAAGTATGAAACAGTCACTCTCCCCCACCAAGGCAAAAAGCTTTTAAAAAAACACAATATGGGGGAGAGTGCTGCTCCAATCACATCTCCTGTGCACAGAGAGACAGAGGGAGGAAGGGAGGGAGGAAGGGAGGGAAGAAGGGAGGGAGAAACAGAGAGATTCGGCCGGCAGATAATGAAAACAGACTACCTGGTGGAGGGTAATCCAGGGAACTGGCAGCCAAATTCAATAACAACATGAAAAGGATGAAGGGATAGAAAAAAATAAAGATAGGTGATGCAACTATACCTCAACACCATCCTCTTCCTGTTAATGAACGCCACCTGATGTTACGTTCTATTTGGTTGGCAGTTAGGGAGCTCTAGGAGTCTAGGTGGTAACTTGGCAGTTAGGGAGCTCTAGGAGTCTAGGGGGTAGCTTGACAGTTAGGGAGCTCTAGGAGTCTAGGGGGTAGCTTGGCAGTTAGGGAGCTCTAGGAGTCTAGGGGGTAGCTTGGCAGTTAGGGAGCTCTAGGAGTCTAGGGGGTAACTTGACAGTTAGGGAGCTCTAGGAGTCTAGGGGGTAACTTGGCAGAGGGTGAGCTCTTGGAGTCTAGGGGGTAACTTGACAGTGGGTGAGCTCTAGGAGTCTAGGGGGTAACTTGGCAGTTAGGGAGCTCTAGGAGTCTAGGGGGTAGCTTGACAATTAGGGAGCTCTAGGAGTCTAGGGGGTAACTTGACAGTTAGGGAGCTCTAGGAGTCTAGGGGGTAGCTTGACAGTGGGTGAGCTCTAGGAGTCTAGGGGGTAGCTTGGCAGAGGGTGAGCTCTAGGAGTCTAGGGGGTAACTTGGCAGTTAGGGAGCTCTAGGAGTCTAGGGGGTAGCTTGGCAGTTAGGGAGCTCTAGGAGTCTAGGGGGTAGCTTGACAGAGGGGGAGCTCTAGGAGTCTAGGTGGTAGCTTGACAGTGGGTGAGCTCTTGGAGTCTAGGGGGTAGCTTGACAGTTAGGGAGCTCTAGGAGTCTAGGGGGTAGCTTGACAGTTAGGGAGCTCTAGGAGTCTAGGGGGTAGCTTGACAGTTAGGGAGCTCTAGGAGTCTAGGGGGTAACTTGGCAGTAGGTGAGCTCTAGGAGTCTAGGGGGTAACTTGGCAGAGGGTGAGCTCTAGGAGTCTAGGGGGTAGCTTGGCAGTAGGTGAGCTCTAGGAGTCTAGGGGGTAACTTGGCAGAGGGTGAGCTCTAGGAGTTTAGGGGTAACTTGGCAGAGGGTGAGCTCTAGGAGTCTAGGGGGTAGCTTGGCAGTTGCTGAGCTCTAGGAGTCTAGGGGGTAACTTGGCAGAGGGTGAGCTCTAGGAGTTTAGGGGGTAGCTTGGCAGAGGGTGAGCTCTAGGAGTCTAGGGGGTAGCTTGGCAGTTGCTGAGCTCTAGGAGTCTAGGGGGTAACTTGGCAGTAGGTGAGCTCTAGGAGTCTAGGGGGTAGCTTGGCAGACAGTGAGCTCTAGGAGTCTAGGGGGTAGCTTGGCAGTAGGTGAGATCTAGGAGTCTAGGGGGTAACTTGGCAGTAGGTGAGCTCTAGGAGTCTAGGGGGTAACTTGGCAGTAGGTGAGATCTAGGAGTCTAGGGGGTAACTTGGCAGTAGGTGAGATCTAGGAGTCTAGGGGGTAACTTGGCAGTAGGTGAGCTCTAGGAGTCTAGGGGGTAACTTGGCAGTAGGTGAGATCTAGGAGTCTAGGGGGTAACTTGGCAGTAGGTGAGATCTAGGAGTCTAGGGGATAACTTGGCAGTAGGTGAGCTCTAGGAGTCTAGGGGGTAACTTGGCAGTAGGTGAGATCTAGGAGTCTAGGGGGTAACTTGGCAGTAGGTGAGATCTAGGAGTCTAGGGGGTAGCTTGGCAGTAGGTGAGATCTAGGAGTCTAGGGGGTAACTTGGCAGTAGGTGAGATCTAGGAGTCTAGGGGGTAGCTTGGCAGTGGGTGAGCTCTAGGAGTCTAGGGGGTAACTTGACAGTAGGTGAGCTCTAGGAGTCTAGGGGGTAACTTGGCAGTAGGTGAGCTCTAGGAGTCTAGGGGGTAACTTGACAGTAGGTGAGCTCTAGGAGTCTAGGGGGTAACTTGGCAGTGGGTGAGCTCTAGGAGTCTGGGGGGTAACTTGACAGTAGGTGAGCTCTAGGAGTCTAGGGCGTAACTTGGCAGTAGGTGAGCTCTAGGAGTCTAGGGGGTAGCTTGGCAGTTAGGGAGCTCTAGGAGTCTAGGGGGTAACTTGACAGTAGGTGAGCTCTAGGAGTATAGTGGGTAACTTGGCAGTAGGTGAGATCTAGGAGTTTAGAGGGGTAACTTGGCAGTTGCTGAGCTCTAGGAATCTATGGCAGTAACTTGGCAGTTGCTGAGCTCTAGGAGTCTAGGGGGTAGCTTGGCAGTAGGTGAGCTCTAGGAGTCTAGAAAGTAACTTGGCAGAGAGTGAGCTCTATGAATCTAGGAGTAACTTGGCAGTAGGTGAGCTCTAGGAGTCTAGTGGGTAACTTGGCAGTAGGTGAGCTCTAGGAGTCTAGGGGGTAACTTGGCAGTTAGGGAGCTCTAGGAGTCTAGAAAGTAACTTGGCAGAGAGTGAGCTCTATGAATCTAGGAGTAACTTGGCAGTAGGTGAGCTCTAGGAGTCTAGTGGGTAACTTGGCAGTAGGTGAGCTCAAGGAGTTTAGAGGTTAACTTGGCATTAGGTGAGCTCAAGGAGTTTAGAGGTTAACTTGGCAGATGGTGAGCTTCTTGGAGTCTAATGGGTAACTTGTGGACACAATCAGGACAAAGAACACATGTTAGCAGCAGGTATAAACAGAGCTAAAGATAGGGGGCTTGCCTACCTTGCTAGCCAGGTCCTGGTGCTTGGTGCTCAGGTTCTCAGGCCTCTCCCAGCAGCGCGTGGACAGGTTTAGGATAGCGGTGGCAGCCATGTGGGCTGCCTGGGCTTCATGGGAGTAGTCGTAGGCAGAAGAGGAGGCAGTCTTTCCAAAACCTCCATGCAGGCTGAGGCTGGGAGAAGAAGACTTGGGGGACGAGAGTTTAGCTGAGGGAGCAGAAAAAATAAAAACAGAGATATTAGCTATATAATCGTGTCCTGTTGTGTGTCTGTATTTGTGTCTGTATGTCTGGGGGGGGGGGGTGTATGTGTGGGCTAAAGATATATACGGCTATAGGACAACGTTTGCTTACATTTGAAGGCTTTGGGTGAGGCTTCGCTGGTCGGTATCTTTGGAGCAAGCATGCGTTTCCCAAACACCTGACAGTCGAAGCTTGCATAATCAAAGGAGACCTTGGAGTACTTCTCCAGCTCCTTGGCCAGGTTGGCACGAGGTGTGGCAGGCAACATATTGGGCCTGTACTGCCCATAGTGAGGTACTTCCAGCTGCTTCACAAAGCACATGGGCCTGGAGGGGAGAGAGAGAGAGAGAGAGAGAGAGAAAAAGAGAGAGAGACAAAGAGAGAGAGAGAGAGAGAGTGAGAAAGAGAGAGACATAGAGAGAGAGACAAAGAGAGAGAGAGGGAGAGAGAGTGAGAGAGAGAGAGAGAGAGAGAGAGAGAGCGAAAAGAAGAGAGCGAGAGAGAGACAGTGGGTGAGAGAGAGAGAAAGGGGGTGTGTGTGAGAGAGAGGAACAGTCTGCTTGGAAGGCTAGGGGCAGGATTAAAAGCTCTCTTATCAGCAGAGGGCACATTTGCATATTGTAGAGCATGGAATTGATTAGCTTTAAACCCTCTCGTTTTCCTGGAGTGCCAGGGCTTTTGTCAGACCTGTTGGGGTTAAATCCACTGACACACGCAAATGGTCCTGTGAGGGGAGAGTGTAGTCCAGTGATTTCCCTCTCCTTATCACAGAGTATAGTACCCCATCCCTCACTGCTCCTACCATGTACAATCCCATATCCCTGGTCACAGACAGTAGCCTGGAATGGCTGTGACACCATGGTTCAAACAACATGCTCTCTCGCATGGCTCACGGACCGTCTGGGAGGAAATGGCTTCTGTCATGTTCACAGACAGACAGTGTTGAACAGAGCTGTGTGCTTTCTGCCATTGAGCACTGGGATAACCTTTCTCTTTATTTAACGTGTATACCATTATAACAATGATATCATGTGGAATATTTAGCCAGCTCTGGTGTGTTTTCTACACACGGCAAAGGCCAGCTCATTTGAATGACAATGGAGAAAAAACAAGGCTAGCTTTATTATGTTTTAATACTTGGGCACTTTGTCGGACCACAGACGAGGTTCCTCAAGGAAGGCAATTATTTTCCCTTATCCTCACAATACCCTCTAACTCGCATAATTAGCTTATCGGGTGGCATTATTAATTAAAATACCAAGAAATGAGGATGTACTTAGCATAATACCTCTGTCTAGTCGTTAACTGTAATTATCATTCTTTTGAGCGTGATGAGGGTGAATAGAGAGAACAGGATGTTGAGGTGACGTGACAAAAACATCACTGCATTAGTGCTGATTAAAACTGGGATCTGGGATGTCCTGATTGACACATCATACAAGGGCTCAGCCTCCCGAGCAGTCGACAACAATCACGAGCGGTGCTGCTCAGTCACTGCAAGGTCACAGGGTTGGGCTCAAATCCAATTTAATTTGAAATTCCAATTAAATTCTTGAATTCACTCATGAAGTGGAGAATTTATGTTGAATTCAATTGGGATTTCAACAATCTTCAAGTTAGAATTGGAATTAGGCTCTTTGGATTTCCTGGATTTGCATTAAATCGTTTCTCAACTTGTATTTCTTTATTTCCTGTAGATAGATAGATAGATAGAGAGAGAGAGAGAGAGAGAGAGAGAGAGAGAGAGAGAGAGAGAGAGGTGTGACCAATCACAGGGCAGTTCCTTACCTCAAAACTCTGTCATTGTTGTTGGGACTTTCTTTGAGATGCTCTCTGATTGGCTGGGAGAGATGCTGCTTGTCAAGGTTGTGGCTCTTGGACAGCTTCTCTGTGGCTGCGATGGGGCATCCTGACAAACTGGGACATCCAATAAGAGGAGAGAGTGAATACTGGGGAGGAGTCAGGGTACTGTACAGTACATCTACATCAAACTGATCCAGAGGGACATACAGAACATGCAGTCACATAGATAAACATATAATGACACACACACACACACACACACACACACACACACACACACACACACACACACACACACACACACACACACACACACACACACACACACACACACACACATTTACATACAAACACACAAACATGCACACACACACACACACATACACACACATACATACAAACACACACACACATACACACACACACACATTTACATACAAACACACAAACACACAAACACGCACATACATACACACACATACACACACACACACACACACACACACACACACATACATACAAACACACACACACACATGCACACACATACATACACACACACACACATACAAACATATACACATACATTGCCTTGCAAAAGTATTCACCCCCCTTGGCGATTTTCCTTCAAATTGGTGAAGTGAAATGAAAAAAAAACTTGTTTAAAAAAATTATTAAAAATAAAAAACGGAAAAGTGGTGAGTGCAAATGTATTCACCCCTTTGCTATGAAGCCCCTAAATAAGATCTGGTGCAAACAATTACCTTCAGAAGTCACATAATTAGTTAAATATAGTCCACCTGTGTGCTATCTAAGTGTCACATGATCTCAGTATATATACACCTGTTGTGAAAGGCCCCAGAGTCTGCAACACCACTAAGCAAGGAGCACCACCAAGCAAGCAGCACTATGAAGACCAAGGAGCTCTCCAAACAGGTCAGGGACAAAGTTGTGGAGAAGTACAAATCAGGGTTGGGTTATAAAAAAATATCAGAAACTTTGAACATCCCATGGATCACCATTAAATCCATTATTGAAAAATGGAAAGAATATGGCACCACAACAAACTGGTCAAGAGAGGGCCGCCCACCAAAACTCACAGACCAGGCAAGGAGGGCATTAATCAGAGAGGAAACAAAGAGACCAAAGATAACCCTGAAGGAGTTGCAAAGCTCCACAGCGGAGATTGGAGTATCTGTCCATAGGACCACTTTAAGCCGTACACTCCACAGAGCTGGGGTTTAAGGAAGAGTGGCCAGAAGAAAATAAGCAAACATGTTTGGTGTTCGCCAAAAGGCATGTGGGAGACTCCCCAAACATATGGAAGAAGGTACTCTGGTCAGATGAGACTATAATTGAGCTTTTTGGCCATCAAGGAAAACGCTATGTCTGGCGCAAACCCAACATCTCTCATCATCCCGAAAACACCATCCCCACAGAGAAGCATGGTGGTGGCAGCATCATGCTGTGGGGATGTTATTCATCGGCAGGGACTGGGAAACTTGTCAGAAATTAAGGAATGATGGATGGCGCTAAATACAGGGAAATTACTGAGGGAAACCTGTTTCAGTCTTCCAGAGATTTGAGACTGGGATGGAGGTTCACCTTCCAGCAGGACAATGACCCGAAGCATACTGCTAAAGCAACACTCGAGTGGTTTAAGGGGAAACAGTTAAATGTCTTGTAATGGCCTAGTCAAAGCCCAGACCTCAATCCAACTGAGAATCTGTGGTATGACTTAAAACTTCTTATGGCTGCAAGGGGCAGTATTGAGTAGCCAGTTAAATCGTGCCCATTTCAAACGGCCTCGTACTCAATTCTTGCTCGTACAATATGCATATTATTATTACTATTGGATAGAAAACACTCTCTAGTTTCTAAAACCGTTTGAATTATTTCTCTGAGTGAAACAGAACTCATTCTGCAGCACATTTCCTGACCAGGAAGTGGAATGTCAGAAATCGATGCTCTGTTCAACTTCCTGCCTATACATGGGCATGACACGTAAGAGTCTACGTACACTTCATACACCTTCCCCTGGTTGTCAAGAGGCGGTGAGAGAAGACTTTCGTGTTTATCTTGGTCTGAGGTGGAATTAAAGCTCTTTGTATGACGTGACCGTCCATTTCCTGTTTCTGGAGCGCGCGAAAGGGGACATGGATTTGCCTTCTGTTTAGCTGTCGTTATGGACGACTAACATCTCCGGTTTAGATTTTATTTGATACATGTGACCATATCATCGTAAAGTATGTTTTTTCAATATAGTTTAATCAGATTATTGAAATTTTTTCGGGAGTTTTGCCGTGTTCCGTTCTCTGACTTTGTTGACGTTGGAGAGATCCGTGCCACTTGGCAAGTGCCCATGCTAAATCAAGAGGGAAATTTGCCGTTCCAGATCCAAACAACGACTGTTCTGGACAAAGGACACCTTGTCCAACATTCTGACGGAAGATCACCAAAAGTAAGAAACATTTTATGATGCTATTTCTAATATCTGTCGTGCATGTGAACTGGTCGTGGGCGCCCAAGTGTTTCTGGCTATTGTGGCTACGCTAATATAACGCTATATTGTGTTTTCGCTGTAAAACACTTGATAAATCGGAAATATTGTCTGGAATCACAAGATGCCTGTCTTTCAATTGCTGTACACTATGTATTTTTCAGAAATGTTTTATGATGAGTAATTAGGTATTTGACGTTGGTGTCTGTAAATATTATGGCTGCTTTCGGTGCAATTTCTGATTGTAGCTGAAATGTAAACTATGATTTATACCTGAAATATGCAAATTTTTCGAACAAAACATATGCTATACAATAAATATGTTATCAGACTGTCATCTGATGAAGTTGTTTCTTGGTTAGTGGCTATTTATATCTTTATTTGGTCGAATTTGTGATAGCTACTGATGGAGTAAAAAACTGATGGAGTAAGAAAAGTGGTGTCTTTTGCTAACGTGGTTAGCTAATAGATTTACATATTGTGTCTTCCCTGTAAAACATTTTAAAAATCGGACATGTTGGCTGGATTCACAAGATGTGTACCTTTCATATGCTGTATTGGACTTGTTAATGTGTGAAAGTTACATATTTAAAAAAAATATCTTTTGAATTTCGCACCCTGCACTTGAGCTGGATGTTGTCATAAGTGTACCGGTGTCGGGCTGCACCCCAAACAGGTTAAAGATTGCTGTACACCAGTGGAACCCATCCAACTTGAAGGAGCTGGAGCAGTTTTGCCTTGAAGAATGGGCAAAAATCCCAGTGGCTAGATGTGCCAAGCTTATAGAGACATACCCCAAGAGACTTTCAGCTGTAATTGCTGCAAAAGGTGGCTGTACAAAGTATTGACTTTGGGGGGGTGAATAGTTATGCACGCTCAATATCATTTCTTGTTTGCGTCACATTAAAAAACATTTTGCAACTTTAAAGTGGTAGGCATGTTGTGTAAATCAAATGATACAAACCCCCCCAAAAATCAAATTTAATTCCAGGTTGTAAGGCAACAAAATAGGAAAATGCCAAGAGGGGTGAATACTTTCGCAAGCCACTGTATACGGTGCATTCGAAAAGTATTCATACCCCTTGACTTTTTCCACATTTTGTTACGTTACAGCCTTTTTCTAAAATTATTATTTTTTAATTCCCCCTCATCAATCTACACACATATCCTATAATGACGAAACAAAAACAGGTTTTTAGACATTTTTGCAAATTTGTTAAATATAAAAATATACATAAGCATTCAGACCATTTACTCAGTACTTTGTTGAAGCACCTTTGACAGCGATTACAGCCTCAAGTCTTATTGGGTATGACGCTACAAGCTTGGCACACCTGTATTTGGGGAGTTTCTCCCATTTTTCTCTGCAGATTCTCTCAAGCTCTGTCAGGTTGAATGGGAGCATCGCTGTACAGTTATTTTTACATTTCTCAAGAGATGTTAGATCGGGTTCAAGTCCAAGCTCTGGCTGGGCGACTCAAGGGCATTCAGAGAATTGTCCCGAAGCCACTCCTGCAATGTCTTGGCTGTGTTCTTAGGGTCGTTGTCCTGTTGGAAGGTGAACATTCGCCCCAGTCCGAGGTCCTGAGCGCTCTGGAGCAGGTTTTCATCAAGGATTTCTCTGTACTTTGCTCTGTTCATTTTTCCCTTGATCCTGACTAGTCTCCCAGTCCCTACCGCTGAAAAACATCCCCACAGCATGATGCTGCCACCACCATGCTTCACCGTAGGGATGGTGCCAGGTTTCCTCCAGATGTGACGCTTGGCATTCAGACCAAAGAGTTCAATCTTGGTTTCATCAGACCAGAGAATCTTGTTTCTCCAAGTGGGCTGTCATGTGCCTTTCACTGAGGACTGGCTTCCATCTGGCCACTCTACCATAAAGGCCTGAATGGTGGAGTGCTGAAAAGATGGTTGTACTTCTGGAAGGTTCTCCCATCTCCACAGAGGAACTCTAGAGCTCTGTCAGAGTGACCATCGGGTTCTTGGTCACCTCCCTGACCAAGGCCCTTCACCCCCGATTGCTCAGTTTGGCCAGGCGGCCAACTATAGGAGAAGTCTTGGTGGTTCTAAACACACACACACACACACACACACTCACGCACGCGCGCACGCATGCACACACACACACACACACACACACACACACACACACACACACACACACACACACACACACACACACACACACACACACACACACACACACACACACACACACACACACACACACGCACACACACGCACACACACACACACACACACACACACACACACTGTAGAGTACCTGCGGTGGGTGTTGCGGTTGCTGTTAACATGGCCCTGTCCGGTGCAGCCTGGAGTCGGACACTTCAGCACGTTCTCATGCATGGCCAGGACTGGAGAGGATGACACACCGACAGGGGATTATTACTAACTAGTTCTCAATTAGAATAGAGAATGGCTTTCTGCCTTTGGGACTTGTATAGGGTATAGGATATAGGATATAGGGTATAGGGTATAGGGTTTTGGGTATAGTGTATAGGGTATTGGGTATAGTGAGTATATAGGGTATAGTGTATAGGGTATAGGGTATAGGGTATAGTGGGTATAGGGTATAGAGTATAGGGTATAGGGTATAGTGAGTATAGGGTATAGTGGGTATAGGGTATAGTATATAGGGTATAGGGTATAGGGTATAGTGGGTATATAGGGTATAGGGTATAGGGTATAGGGTATAGTGTATAGGGTATAGGGTATAGGGTATAGGGTATAGAGTGTAGGGTATAGGGTATAGGGTATAGGGTATAGGGTATAGGGTATAGGGTATAGGGTATAGGGTATAGGGTATAGGGTATAGGGTATAGGGTATAGGGTATAGGGTATAGGGTATAGGTACTGACTCTCAGGGGGGATCCTGTCCTTGTGAGGACAGCCAGACAGGCTGCGGTGGTGAGGGTAGAGTCCGGTAACATGACCAGTCCCGTCACAGCCAGGGGTGGGGCATTTGATCTCCCTCTTCTCTGGCCTGCTGCCCTCTGTAGAGACAGCTAGAAGATACACAACATAGTACTGCTTAACTATCTTTCTGAAATCCCTGTCTGTCAGCCAAATAGAAAATACATTTAAAAATCACACGCATTATCAAATGACATGTTTAGTACCAGTCAAAAGTTTGGACAAACCTACTCATTCAAGGGTTTTTCTTTATTTTTACTATTTTCTACATTGTGGAATAACAGTGAAGACATCAAAACTAGGAAATAACACATATGGAATCATGTAGTAACCAAAAAAGTGTTAAACAAATCAAAATATATTTTATATTTGAGATTCTTCAAAGTATCCACCCAAGCAAGTCTCTTCTTATTGGTGTCCTTTAGTAGTGGTTTCTTTGCAGCAATTCGACCATGAAGGCCTGATTCACAGTCTCCTCTGAACAGTTGATGTTGAAATGTGTCTGTTACTTGAACTCTGTGAAGCATTTATTTGGGCTGCAATTTCTGAGGCTGGTAACTCTAATGAACTTATCCTCTGCAGCAGAGGTAACTCTGGATCTTCCTTTCCTGTGGTGGTCCTCATGAGAGCCAGTTTCATCATAGCGCTTGATGGTTTTTGAGACAGCATTTGAGAAACGTTCGAAGTTCTTGACATTTTCCGGATTGACTGACCTTCATGTCTTAAAGTAATGATGGACTGTCGTTTCTCTTTGCTTATTTGAACTGTTCTTGCCATAATTTGGACCTGGTCTTTTACCAAATAGTGCTATCTTCTGTATACCACCCCTACCTTGTCACAACACAACTGATTGCCTCAAACGCATTAAGAAGGAAAGAAATTACAGAAATGTACTTTTAACAACGCACACCTGTTAATTGAAATGCATTCCAGGTGACAACCTCATGAAGCTGGTTGAGAGAATGCCAATAGTGTGTATACTTTGAAGAATCTCAAATATAAAATATATTTTGATTTGTTTAAACACTTTTTTTAGTTACTACACGATTCCATATGTGCTTTTTCATAGTTTTGATGTCTTCACTATTATTCTACAATAAAGAAAATTGTAAAAAAATATATTTAAAAATGAGGGGAAAAAAGTAGGTTTGTCCAAACTTTTGACTAGTACTGTATATAGACTTGTGGATGCTTTGTCTGTGTGGAGCAGGTAACTCATTTGGTCAAATTGAAGAGTAAAAAGAAGACTGTATACGTGATAATATTACTGTGAGATTAGTATACAGTAGGGCACTGAGGAGCCTTGCTTACTATTATATATCTTCCCACTAGAGAGAGGGAGGGAGAAAGAAAGTGGAGGTAAACTGATGCTCTATTGGCCTCTAAATTGAATGCTAATGAGACAACGCACCTTCTAATTAGTGCTGGGCAGAACATGAGCAGTGCCACAGGGGAGTAGAACGGGGGCAGGCAGCCCCACTAGGCACGGCCTGTTAGTGTCAGAGGCAGGACAAATGGGCACAGTGCCAGGACACGACTAGGTCTAAACAAAAACATACCGATATCATTATGGAGCATCTCTATCTCTATCTCTCTCTCTCTCTCTCTCTCTCTCTCTCTCTCTCTCTCTCTCTCTCTCTCTCTCTCTCTCTCTCTCTCTGTCTCTCTCTCTCTCTCTCTCTCTCTCTCTCTCTCTCTCTCTCTCTCTCTCTCTCTCTGTCTCTTTCTGTCTCTCTCTCTGTCTCTCTCTGTCTCTCTGTCTCTGTCTCTCTCTGTCTCTCTCTGTCTCTCTCTGTCTCTCTCTCTCTCTCTCTCTCTCTCTCTCTCTCTCTCCATCTCTCTCTCTCAACACAACTCTGTGGTGAGTGACTCACTGATGTGTATCTGTGGGTCTGTTTATATGTGGTCATCGATTCCAATATGTGTGTGTGTTCACACAAGTCTGTATACTATGCATATGGATCCTGCCTCTGCACTGCTTGCTCTTTGGGGTTTTATGCATTTTTGATTGATTGATTGAATTCCCACCCTTACCTTTACTGCTGAAGTAGCTCTTGCGCATGGTGTCCAGGTGTTTGGGCCGGTCGTCCATGGTGAAGTAGCGGTGGTGGAGCTCCGGGGTGACGACGGGGTGACGGAGGAGGAGGAGGTCGCGAGGCCCCTTCACCTGTTCTGCCTTCAGGGCGATGGCCTGCTCCAGAAGCCCCAGGTTGCCCCGGGTCATATCATACATCTCTGACTCATCTGTCCACCTCTGAGACAAACTGTCACCTTCTTCCTCCTCCTCACCATCTTCTTCATCGTAGTCCCTACCCGAATCCTCTGAACGCACCTCGATGATGTCAGAGGCTGCTGAGGCCTTATGGGAGGTGTAGTGCTGTAAGGGGCTGACTCTGTGGGGATTGTAGTTCTCCAGTGGACTGGTCCTGTGGGGGTTGTAGTTCTCTAGGTGGCTGGTCCTGTGGGAGATGTAATCCTCTGTAGTCCTGGCTCTGTGCTCTTCTCTCTCCCTCTGTGTGGCTGGTCCCTGAGCTGCTGCAGTGATGGTGATGGTGGTGGGCAGGAAGACAGGGTGCACTCTCACGTCCACCTCCTCAATGTCATCTTCATCCTCCTCCTCCTCCCCCTCCTCCTCTTCCTCTTCCTCTAGTATCTCATGTGGCTGGTGCTTTGCTTCCCTTCTCTCCTCTTCATACTCTTCCTCCTCTTCATCTTCCTCAGCCTTGTCCTGCTGCTGGTGGATGTCTCCAGTGAAGTATGGGTGGTCAAAGGTTCTCTGTGTCACAGCCTCTCTAGTCTTCTCAATCTCATCTTCCTCCTCCTCCTCCTCTTCCTCCTCCACCCTATCTACAACAGAAGGTTCTTCATTTACTTTAACACTTCCCTCCTCCTCCTCCTCATCCTCATCCTCCTCCTCCTCCTCCTCTTCCTCTTTCTCTGCAAGTTGCTGCTCCTCCTCCTCCTCTTCCGCCTCCTGTCCCTCCTTCTCTTCCGCCTGCGCCTCGGAGTGTTCCACTACCACAGCGGAGTGCTTCACAGCTGTGACATCTTTCTCTGTCTCCATGGTAACGGGCTCATGTGAGGTGGTCTCTGTGGTGTCGGGAACCCCGCCCAGGTGGAGTAGAGAGTTGGCTAGGATCTGATGGTAGCTGGAGTAGTCCTCTCTCTTAGGCCATTCCCCCTCTTCAGCTTCGCAAGCTGTTTTACTAGATACCGGCTCAATGATCATGCATTCCTCTGTGGGACAGGCAAGGGAGATATCAGTGAGTTCAACGGAGAGAACAGTGCAACACTAACTGGTCGTCATTACCATCAGTAGCACTGTCATGAGCATCACCCTCTCTGTCATCCATTCTCTCCTGTACATTGTCAGAATGACGTCATGGTTAATGATCAGTGACAGTTAATGTCATCACACAGCGTCACACAACTTCCTTCATTCTGATTCGCCGGTGGTGTGTGTTTATGCAGTACAGTTCATACCTTCATCTGCATCTGTGTTCTCCTCCTCCTCCTGATCTGTGTTCTCCTCCTCCTCCTGATCTGTGTTCTCCTCCTCCCTTTCCTTCTGCTCCTCCTCGGTTTCTTCTTCCTGCTGTGGCTGTTCCTGGGTCAGCTCTTCTGTCTTCTCCTCCTTCTCGTCCTCCTCTTTCTCCTCCTCTTTGGCCTCCTCCTCTACCTCTTCGCTGCTCCCATCACTGTCCATGCCGAAGCCCTCGTCCATGACCAGCTTTAGAGGGTGGGACTTCCTTTTAGAGGAGGGCTGGTCCTGCTCTGCCTCAGCGTCTGCCAGACGTCGCTTCCTGGCCAAGGGGCAGCCCAGCACACTGCATGGGGAGAGAAGTGTTGAGGAGAGAGGGAGAAGGGGGTTTTGGGGAGAGAGGGGGCGAGAGGAAGAGGGGGAGAGAGGGGTGTTGGGGGGAGAGGGGGAAGGAGAGAGGGGTGTTTGGGAGAGATGGAGAGAGGGAGAGAGGGGGGGAGAGGGGTGTTGGGGAGAGAGGGGTGTTGGAGAGAGAGGGAGAGAGGTGTGTTGGGGAGAGAGAGGGAGAGGAAGAGGAGGGGGTTGGGGAGAGAGGCAGAGAGGGAGAGAGAGGTGTTGGGCGGACAGGGGTGTTGGGGGGACAGGGATAGAGGGGGAGAGGGGGATGTTTGGGGGACAGGGATAGAGAGGGAGAGAGGGGTGTTGGGGGAACAGGGAGAAAGGGAGAGTGGTTGAATGTTATAGAGAGAACCCTGAGGGGTGCATCTCCAGTAATGAGCACCACAAATATAAACTTCATGCATAACAAAACAAAATGAAACCACACAAACATTATTCAAATCATTCCAATAATAAAAACATGAGTTAAAAATGACATGGGGATCTGAGATGAATAATGGAGCAATGCAGAGTGTCCTATGCCCTGAGGAGGGCGCTGTGCTCGCTCAAACATTACAACCACAGCCCTCAACTAGAAAACAGAGCGAGTGGAGGGAATCTATAAACCCGGTTCATCAGAAAATTGGTTATTGAATGAATACACATGTAAATAAAGACAATTTGTCTGATTCTTTCCAATAAGCTGTAGTCACAACCCAGTGAGTGGCCCGGGAGTCTACAGGGGCCCTCTGGGTAAGACAGTGTCAAACAGGGACATATCAGGACTGTTCTGAGACCCAGGAGGGCTGGGGGTTGAAGGATGGGGGCTGAGGGCTGGGGGCTGGGTGCTGGGGTCTGAGGGCTGGGGGCTGGGTGCTGGGGGCTGAGGGCTGGGGGCTGAGGGCTGAAGGCTGAGGGCTAGGGGCTGAAGGCTGAGGGCTGGGGGTTAAGGGCTGAGGGCTGGGGGCTGAAGGCTGGGGTTTAAGGGCTGAGGGGTAGGGGCTGAGGGCTGGGGGCTGAGGGCTGGGGGTTAAGGGCTGAGGGCTGGGGGTTGAGGGCTGGGGGCAGAGGGATGGGGGCTGAGGGCTGGGGTCTGAGGGCTGGGGGCTGGAGGCTGAGGGATGGGGTCTGAGGGCTGGGGGCTGGGTGCTGGGGTCTGAGGGCTGGGTGCTGAGGGCTGGGGGATAGGAGCTGAGGCCTGGGTGCTGAGGGCTGAGGGCTGGGGCCTGAGGGCTGGGGGCTGAGGGCTAAGGGCTGAGGGCTAAGGGCTGAAGGCTGAGGGCTAAGTGCTGAGGGCTGAGGGCTGGGGGCTGGGGGCTGGGGGCTGGAGGCTGGTGGCTGAGGGCTGAGGGGGTACAGTAGGTGGGGGTTGTCTGCCCTACCTTCTGTGTCGTGAATATCTCCCACTGATGTGGCCAGAGCCATTGCATCCAGGGGTGGGGCAGCTGAATGGAGTCAAAGATACATTACAGATTTTACGCATTTTGTCCCTTGGAGAATTGAAAATAATTGAAGTGAAAGAATTAAAAGGTAGTAAAAAATAAATAAAAATAACAATAAACAAACAAAAAAACAAATGAACAAACACACACACACACACACACACACTCACACACACACACACGCACGCACACACACGCACACACCTAGATAACACACACACACACACACTCTCACACACTCTCACACACACCTAGATAACACACACACACCACACACCTAGATAACACACACACACACACACACACACACACACACACACACACACACACACACACACACACACACACACACACACACACACACACACACACACACACACACACTCACACACACATAGATAACACAAACACACAATATCACACACTCACACACAAAGAAATGCAGGTGGTATTAACCAAGGACAAATGTGTCACCCATCAAGCTGGCCATTCCCATTTCATGTGATAGTGATCCCGCCTGGCGTTTTGTAATTTCCTCTCAGAAGTCAGCTACAGGGCCGCAGCGACATTTCATTCACCTTGTTACCACCCTTTTAGAACGACTCATTTCAATTCTCATTAACTTCTCTCCGCAATCGTATTTATTACTTCAATTATTCATATTATTACTTTTACTTATTAAAATGCTGCATTTGAAATGAAGACACAAGCCTCTCCAACACGTCAAGGTTTTTTTGGGAGTTGAGAAGTGAAAGGAGACAAATGATAAAGAATGAAAAACTATCTGGGGAGTGGAGACGATGTTCGTCATGACTAATGAGGTTCATTAGCTCCTATACAGGTCATGCTCATTGGGGGAGGAAGAGGAGGAGGAGGAGGAGGTGGAGGAAGAAGAAGATGAAGGCTAAGGGTTTCTGTTTCACTTCTGTATGTTAGAGGGGTTAAACTTTGGACCATGAAGTAAATGATGGACGATATTAATAGCATCCTCTGACAGAAAAAAAAGCCACTCTGAGTGATTATGGGTATTCTGATCATTCTCATCCCTGAGGACAAGTCTTCTGTATTACTGCTCTGAATGACTGACATGTCCTTTATTTTTTGTCAGAAATGTGCAGTACGACAAACAAAAGAACAAGGCTTCAGTATAACGTTTTCTGTTAGAGAGATACAAACTAGAGAGACAAGCAACATACAAGAAGACAAAGTCTTGTGAATTCTTACCTCAGCTCCTGTCCAACAAGCTCTATGGGAACTATAGGTGCGATAAGAAAGGAGAAAACAAAGGATCGTGAACACAAAGGTGAAAGAGCTTTCTGGAAGCTGCACTGCAGAAGGAACTACAATCAATAAAGTACAAATGCATACGAATCCCAGGAGGCCCCTTCACAGACATATATACATGACTGCATTATCAGGAGGCCTCTTCACTGACATATATACATGACTGCATTATCAGGAGGCCTCTTCACAGACA